>NW_028162350.1:0-7500 GCF_964263955.1 Coregonus lavaretus | reverse complement strand
GCTTGGGATCTCTGCCAGCTCTGTGATTGACAGGTCCCAGTGGCACACACACACAAACACACATACACTGTGTACGCTGGTCTGGAATCAACACCAGGGGCGTATTCATTACGCCGATTCTGTTGCAAAATGTTTCTTAAACGGAAGCAAACGGAACGAAACTGCGAGGGACCTACTTGCATTTGTCCAGTAGAAACCCTAGTTTTAGTTGCTAAACGTTTTGCAACTGTTTGGACTAATAATTACACCCCAGATGTGTAGAATTTGTTCCACTTCGGTCTGCAGTATCTTCATATAAACTGAAATGTTCACAGAGAAGAATCAGTATTTTCAGAACCACTATATTTAATTCACCTTTTATTTCACCAGTTCACGGTTTAGCACATTAATTGCATAGTAAACTGTTTATTTCAATGGGATTCTGAATGCATATTGTGAATTCTCGCACTATACCCAACCATTCCATCATGATGAAGACCATGATGAGCATTAGCTATGGTAAAGACTAAATTACACTTACAAGTTGTGGTTAAGTGAGATAAATAGCTCTCTTTCAGAAAGAAACTGACATCGTCCTTTCATTCTAATTACATGCAGTCACACACACACTCTTTGCTCAAACCTCCGGGGACGTGGAAACCTTTTTATCTGATAGGTACAGCATCTGGAGAGTAGCCTTTACACTGTAGTGTCGGGCCTCGCCTGTGAAGTTATGGAGGAGGACTTCACTTTAACGACAGACTGACGGGTTGAATTGGGTCTTTAACGACAGACTGACGGGTTGAATTGGGTCTTTAACGACAGACTGACAGGTTGAATTGGGTCTTTAACGACAGACTGACGGGTTGAATTGGGTCTTTAACGACAGACTGACGGGTTGAATTGGGTCTTTAACGACAGACTGACGGGTTGAATTGGGTCTTTAACGACAGACTGACAGGTTGAATTGGGTCTTTAACGACAGACTGACAGGTTGAATTGGGTCTTTAACGACAGACTGACAGGTTGAATTGGGTCTTTAACGACAGACTGACTGGTTGAATTGGGTCTTTAACGACAGACTGACAGGTTGAATTGGGTCTTTAATGACAGACTGACGGGTTTAATTGGGTCTTTAACGACAGACTGACGGGTTGAATTGGGTCTTTAACGACAGACTGACGGGTTGAATTGGGTCTTTAATGACAGATTGACAGGTTGAATTGAGTCTTTAACGACAGACTGACAGGTTGAATTGGGTCTTTAACGACAGACTGACAGGTTGAATTGGGTCTTTAACGACAGACTGACTGGTTGAATTGGGTCTTTAACGACAGACTGACAGGTTGAATTGGGTCTTTAACGACAGACTGACAGGTTGAATTGAGTCTTTAACGACAGACTGACGGGTTGAATTGGGTCTTTAATGACAGATTGACAGGTTGAATTGAGTCTTTAACGACAGACTGACAGGTTGAATTGGGTCTTTAACGACAGACTGACAGGTTGAATTGGGTCTTTAACGACAGACTGACTGGTTGAATTGGGTCTTTAACGACAGACTGACAGGTTGAATTGGGTCTTTAACGACAGACTGACGGGTTGAATTGGGTCTTTAACGACAGACTGACGGGTTGAATTGGGTCTTTAACGACAGACTGACGGGTTGAATTGGGTCTTTAACGACAGACTGACAGGTTGAATTGGGTCTTTAATGACAGACTGACGGGTTTAATTGGGTCTTTAACAACAGACTGACAGGTTGAATTGGGTCTTTAACGACAGACTGACGGGTTGAATTGGGTCTTTAATGACAGATTGACAGGTTGAATTGAGTCTTTAACGACAGACTGACAGGTTGAATTGGGTCTTTAACGACAGACTGACAGGTTGAATTGGGTCTTTAACGACAGACTGACTGGTTGAATTGGGTCTTTAACGACAGACTGACAGGTTGAATTGGGTCTTTAACGACAGACTGACGGGTTTAATTGGGTCTTTAACGACAGACTGACGGGTTGAATTGGGTCTTTAACGACAGACTGACGGGTTGAATTGGGTCTTTAACGACAGACTGACGGGTTGAATTGGGTCTTTAACGACAGACTGACTGGTTGAATTGAGTCTTTAACGACAGACTGACAGGTTGAATTGGGTCTTTAACGACAGACTGACGGGTTGAATTGGGTCTTTAACGACAGACTGACGGGTTGAATTGGGTCTTTAACGACAGACTGACGGGTTGAATTGGGTCTTTAACGACAGACTGACGGGTTGAATTGGGTTTTTAACGACAGACTGACAGATTGAATTGGGTCTTTAACGACAGACTGACGGGTTGAATTGGGTCTTTAACGACAGACTGACGGGTTGAATTGGGTCTTTAACGACAGACTGACAGGTTGAATTGGGTCTTTAACTATAGACTGACGGGTTGAATTGGGTCTTTAACGACAGACTGACGGGTTGAATTGGGTCTTTAACGACAGACTGACGGGTTGAATTGGGTCTTTAACGACAGACTGACGGGTTGAATTGGGTCTTTAACGACAGACTGACAGGTTGAATTGGGTCTTTAACGACAGACTGACAGGTTGAATTGGGTCTTTAACGACAGACTGACGGGTTGAATTGGGTCTTTAACGACAGACTGACGGGTTGAATTGGGTCTTTAATGACAGATTGACAGGTTGAATTGGGTCTTTAACGACAGACTGACAGGTTGAATTGGGTCTTTAACGACAGACTGACGGGTTGAATTGGGTCTTTAACGACAGACTGACGGGTTGAATTGGGTCTTTAACGACAGACTGACAGATTTAATTGGGTCTTTAACGACAGACTGACAGATTGAATTGGGTCTTTAACGACAGACTGACGGGTTGAATTGGGTCTTTAACGACAGACTGACAGGTTGAATTGGGTCTTTAACGACAGACTGACGGGTTGAATTGGGTCTTTAACGACAGACTGACAGGTTGAATTGGGTCTTTAACGACAGACTGACGGGTTGAATTGGGTCTTTAACGACAGACTGACAGGTTGAATTGGGTCTTTAACGACAGACTGACGGGTTGAATTGGGTCTTTAACGACAGACTGACGGGTTGAATTGGGTCTTTGTCTTCTTCTCAACAGACAGACTCCACTAACCCCTGTGTCTCTATAGGTACGCCATCAGATTCAGCCTAGCAACAGTCATTATCAGACACAGCCACTAGGTGGTGCTGTAGATCTGAAGGTTACTGCCTCTGTCCCTTGGTTTTATATCAGTGAGGTTACTGACAACACAAAGACCTGCAGTGGCTCAATGCCCATTGTTCCCCTCACAATGTCCTGATGTTCATATGAATTGAGGTGTAATTGTGTAAAGGTATTATATCTGATCACAGCCTCTCAGAATGAGGCGTAGGATGACACTGATCTAATGTACACTACCAGTCCAAAGTTTAAACACACCTACTCATTTCAGGGTTTTTCTTTATTTTTACTATGTTCTACATTGTAGAATAATAGTGAAGACATCGAAACTATGAAATAACACATATGGAATCATGTAGTAACCAAAAAAGTGTTAAACAAATTAAAATATATTTTATATTTGAGATTCTTCAAATAGCCACCCTTTGCCTTGATGACAGCTTTGCACACTCTTGGTATTCTCTCAACCAGCTTCCTGGAATGCTTTTCCAACAGTCTTGAAGGAGTTCCCACATATGCTGAGCACTTGTTGGCTGCTTTTCCTTCACTCTGCTGTCCAACTCATCCCAAACCATCTCAATTGGGTTGAGGTCGGGGGATTGTGGAGGCCAGGTCATCTGATGCAGCACTCCATCACTCTCCTTCTTGGTCAAATAGCCCGTACACAGCCTGGAGGTGTGTTGGGTCATTGTCCTGTTGAAAAACAAATGATAGTCCCACTAAGCCCAAACCAGATGGGGTGGTGTATCGCTGCAGAATGCTGTGGTAGCCATGCTGGTTAAGTGTGCCTTGAATTCTAAATAAATCACAGACAATGTCACCAGCAAAGCACCCCCACACCATAACACCTATTCCTCCATGCTTTACGATGGGAACTACACATGCGGAGATCATCCGTTCACCCACACCGCATCTCACACGGCGGTAGGAACCAAAAATCTCAAATTTGGACTCCAGACCAAAGGACACATTTCCACCGGTCTAATGTCCATTCCTCGTGTTTCTTGGCCCAAGCAGGTCTCTTCTTCTTATTGGTGTCCTTTAGTAGTGGTTTCTTTGCAGCAATTTGACCATGAAGGCCTGATTCACACAGTCCCCTCTGAACAGTTGATGTTGAGATGTGTCTGTGACTTGAACTCCGTGAAGCATTTATTTGGGCTGCAATTTCTGAAGCTGGTAACTCTAATGAACTTATCCTCTGCAGCAGAGGTAACTCTGGGTCTTCCATTCCTGTGGCGGTCCTCATGAGAGCCAGTTTCATCATAGCGCTTGATGGTTTTTGCGACTGCACTTGAATAAACCTTTAAAATTCTTGAAATTCCGTATTGACTGACCGTCATGCCTTAAAGTAATGATGGACTGTCGTTTCTCTTTGCTTATTTGAGCTGTTCTTGCCATAATATGGACTTGGTGTTTTACCAAATAGGGCTATCTTCTGTATACCCCCCCCCCCCCCCCCCCCCACCTTGTCACATCACAACTGATTGGCTCAAACGCATTAAGAAGGAAAGAAATTCCACAAATTAACTTTTAAGAAGGCACACCTGTTAATTGAAATGCATTCCAGGTGACTACCTCATGAAGCTTGTTGAGAGAATGCCAAGAGTGTGCAAAGCTGTCATCAAGGCAAAGGGTGGCTATTTGAAGAATCTCAAATATAAAATATATTTTGATTTGTTTAACACTTTTTTGGTTACTACATGATTCCATATGTGTTATTTCATAGTTTTGATGTCTTAACTGTTATTCTACAATGTAAAAATAAAGAAAAACCCTTGAATGAGTAGTTGTTGTAAAACTTTTGACTGGTAGTGAATATATAATGTATATAGCTCCACTTATCCAAAGTGACTTATAGTACAGCGAGTTCATATATTTGTAGTATGTGTACTAACTGAGCCACACAGGACCACACAGGGACGCAGGGTAAACTGATCCCAGACCTGTGTCTATAATAAGCCACATATCCCCATCCTAACCCAGTGTTTGTCGGTCTACAGGTGTCTGAGAGAGAGACATTTACCGGTATTCAGTCTGTGGACAGCCCAGGGACTGACCTATTGGTGAGCAGTTCACACAACGGCCCACTAACCAGTGGCACAGGTAACACACACACACACACACGCACACACACACACACGATGACCGCCTCTGCATGTGTTGTTTATTGTTTGTTGCCGTTTCATTCATGACTTTTTAAAAGAGTGTAATATTCATTCAGCATACATTCCATCTACATTTAGCCTTCACTTTGCACACTTACTTGGTTATTCGTTTGGTTTCCACACCTGTGGCAATCTAATCCATGAGACATGGTCCACTAGTAGTCTGGTAACAGATCTGTGTTGTAGCCAGCTCCACTGTTGGTTGTCATGCCAAACATCTAGGCCCTCTGGCATGACAACCAATGACAAAGGAGTTAGACAATGCACAAACAAGATCTATGAACGAACAGTCTAACTAGTCCAAATTGTCCACTGCAGCTTTCAAAGATGCAATGTTGTTG
Source organism: Coregonus lavaretus (assembly GCF_964263955.1). Taxonomy (NCBI): domain Eukaryota; kingdom Metazoa; phylum Chordata; class Actinopteri; order Salmoniformes; family Salmonidae; genus Coregonus; species Coregonus lavaretus. The sequence continues at coordinate 1,815 of NW_028162350.1, read as the reverse complement.
TTTAAGATCGAGGCTTCCCATCCTCAAACTCTCTCTCTGTTAACCCGGCATAACCACCCACACACACCATCCTCAAACTCTCTCTCTGTTAACCCGGCATAACCACCCACACACACCATCCTTAAACTCTCTCTCTGTTAACCCGGCATAACCACCCACACACACCATCCTCAAACTCTCTCTCTGTTAACCCGGCATAACCACCCACACACACCATCCTCAAACTCTCTCTCTGTTAACCCGGCATAACCACCCACACACACCATCCTCAAACTCTCTCTCTGTTAACCCGCATAACCACCCACACACACCATCCTAAAACTCTCTCTCTGTAACCCAACATAACCACCCACACACACCATCCTCAAACTCTCTCTCTGTTAACCCGGCATAACCACCCACACACACCATCCTCAAACTCTCTCTCTTTTAACCTGGCATAACGCACCCACACACACAACATCCTCAAACTCTCTCTCTGTTAACCCGGCATAACCACCCACACATCCCATCCTTTTTCCCTTTGTCGTGTCCAATTCAATTAAACCCAACCCAACTCAACTAACAAAATTCAATTCAATTCAATTGAACTCAACTCAAATGTATTGATCCATCCTCCCCCAGTGTTGACAGACACCCAGGACAGCAGTCCCCAGCCCTCTGAGGAGATGCTGTCCAGCCAGTCAGAGCTGCGGAGCTCCAAGTGTCCCCAGGACCGTGAGCTGCCCAGCATCCCACCCAACAGCGCTCTGGAGGGGATGGGATCCTCCAACGGACCCCCTCTCCCTCCCTCTGGAGATGGCACCTACGAGTATTAGGGATTGTTGTTGTTCATGTTATTATAAGGTATTTATTGACTTATTGGAATGAGTCCTCTTGTGTTTATTGAATGGTTGTACTGTATGAACCCAGGAGACTAGTCTAATGTACTGACGGACTGTCTCAATCAACTCAACTAAACTAGGTGGTGAAGGGAAAGAGGCGGCATCTTGTGACAGCGTCCCGGGACGTGAGTGTTGAAGACTCCCTGTACGAGACGGTCAAAGAGCTGAAGGACCATCCAGGAAGCATGGCTGTAGGTCTACCCAACGGACACGGTACTACGTCCCCCCTCAGCCCTGATGACAATGACATTTCCCACCACAACCACCTCCCACCTCCCCGCCACCCTCCAGCCCTCCACAACGGCCACCTCAGCCCCGGCAGCACTCCGGAGCGAGGGCCCCTGTGCGCGGGAGTGGAGTACGCCTCGGTGGATCTGAACAAGAAGAGCCGTCACAGTGCAGACCTGGAGGCCAGGCGCTCAGCCACCATCGCTGCTGCTGTGAGCCCCACAGAGGAGCCCGAGGAGGAGAGACCCCCGCCTGTGCCTGACAAGGTGCTGGATGAGAATGACAACCAGCCTACCATGATGGACGCAGGAGGGGTGGTGGTAATGGGGGCTGCGCTGCACAACGGAGAGGTGAGGATCGTTGTTTATGTCTATGTCTGTGTGTTTATGTATGTTTGTGAGGGAGAAAGACCGCACTTGTACAGCAGAAAGACAGCTCAACTGATTCCTGACTAGATGTATTGATTCAGTTGTGAGCCACAAGTTAGAGTAGAAAGCAGAACAGAAAGAGCCTCTCTCTGTCTCTGTGTCCGATCGACATTATGAGGGAGAGAAAGAGCGAGAGAGAGAAAGAGCAGGGAGAGAGAGAGAGGAAGAGCAGGGAGAGAGAGAGAGGAAGAGCAGGGAGAGAGAGAGAGGAAGAGCAGGGAGAGAGAGAGGAAGAGAGAGCGAAATGAGAGATGTAGAATAGAGATAGAGATGGA
>NW_028162351.1:42500-47500 GCF_964263955.1 Coregonus lavaretus | reverse complement strand
CTCGGATTGGGTTGGTGGTCAGACACCCCCATATGGAAACCATCCGGTTGACACTATGAGAACCAGGGACCGACTCCTGGCTCCCGGAAGGCCGATTTTGATGCACTTTTCTCGGATTGGGTTGGTGGTCAGACACCCCCATATGGAAACCATCCGGTTGACACTATGAGAACCAGGGACCGACTCCTGGCTCCCGGAAGGCCGATTTTGATGCACTTTTCTCGGATTGGGTTGGTGGTCAGACACCCCCATATGGAAATCATCCGGTTGACATTAGGAGAACCAGGGACCGACTCCTGGCTCCCGGAAGGCCGATTTTGATGCACTTTTCTCGGATTGGGGTGGTGGTCAGACACCCCCATATGGAAATCATCCGGTTGACAACAGGAGAACCAGGGGCCGACTCCTGCCTCACGGAAGGCCGATTTTGATGCACTTTTCTCGGATTGGGTTGGTGGTCAGACACCCCCATATGGAAACCATCCGGTTGACACTATGAGAACCAGGGACCGACTCCTGGCTCCCGGAAGGCCGATTTTGATGCACTTTTCTCGGATTGGGTTGGTGGTCAGACACCCCCATATGGAAACCATCCGGTTGACACTATGAGAACCAGGGACCGACTCCTGGCTCCCGGAAGGCCGATTTTGATGCACTTTTCTCGGATTGGGTTGGTGGTCAGACACCCCCATATGGAAACCATCCGGTTGACACTATGAGAACCAGGGACCGACTCCTGGCTCCCGGAAGGCCGATTTTGATGCACTTTTCTCGGATTGGGTTGGTGGTCAGACACCCCCATATGGAAATCATCCGGTTGACATTAGGAGAACCAGGGACCGACTCCTGGCTCCCGGAAGGCCGATTTTGATGCACTTTTCTCGGATTGGGTTGGTGGTCAGACACCCCCATATGGAAATCATCCGGTTGACATTAGGAGAACCAGGGACCGACTCCTGGCTCCCGGAAGGCCGATTTTGATGCACTTTTCTCGGATTGGGTTGGTGGTCAGACACCCCCATATGGAAACCATCCGGTTGACACTATGAGAACCAGGGACCGACTCCTGGCTCCCGGAAGGCCGATTTTGATGCACTTTTCTCGGATTGGGTTGGTGGTCAGACACCCCCATATGGAAATCATCCGGTTGACACTATGAGAACCAGGGACCGACTCCTGGCTCACGGAGGCCGATTTTGATGCACTTTTCTCGGATTGGGTTGGTGGTCAGACACCCCCATATGGAAATCATCCGGTTGACACTATGAGAACCAGGGACCGACTCCTGGCTCACGGAGGCCGATTTTGATGCACTTTTCTCGGATTGGGGTGGTGGTCAGACACCCCCATATGGTAAACCGCCGGCGGACACTAGGAGAACCAGGGGAGGCTCTTACCTCACACATGGGGGTTTTGGGTGCCCTTGGCCGGCTTGGGGGTGACCCCAAGAGGGGGTCCAAGACCCCACACCCGGATCCATCCACAGGGGGGCGCCACATGTCATTTTAAGCCTGATTTCACTAGGGGAACCAGGGGATGATCTTAACTCACAAATGGGGGTTTTGGGTGCCCATGGCTGGCTTGGGGGTGACCCCAAGAGGGGGTCCAAGACCCCACAGCCGGATCCATCCACAGGGGGGCGCCACAGAGGTCATTTTAGGCCTGATTTCACTAGGGGAACCAGGGGATGATCTTAACTCACAAATGGGGGATTTGGCTGCCCATGGCTTGGGGGAGACCCCAAGAGGGGGTCCAAGCACCCCCACCCGGATCCATCCACAGGGGGGCGCCACATGTCACTTTAGGCCTGATTTCACTATGGGGACACAGGGGAGGCTGTTCACTCACACATGGGGGTTTTGGGTGCCCATGGCCGGCTTGGGGGTGACCCCAAGAGGGGGTACAAGACCCCACAGCCGGATCCATCCACAGGGGGGCGCCACATGTCATTTTAAGCCTGATTTCACTATGGGGACCCAGGGGAGGCTGTTCACTCACACATGGGGGTTTTGGGTGCCCATGGTCGGCATGGCTGGCTTGGAGGAGACCCCAAGAAGGGGTCCAAGCACCCCCATCCAGATCCATCCACAGGGGGGCGCCACAGGTCACTTTAGGCCGGATTTCACTATGGGGACCCAGGGGAGGCTGTTCACTCACACATGGGGGTTTTGGGTGCCCATGGTCGGCATGGCCAGCTTGGGGGAGACCCCAAGAAGGGGTCCAAGCACCCACAGCCGAATCCATCCACAGGGGGGCGCCACAGGTCACTTTAGGCCGGATTTCACTATGGGGACCCAGGGGAGGCTGTTCACTCACACATGGGGGTTTTGGGTGCCCATGGTCGGCATGGCCAGCTTGGGGGAGACCCCAAGAAGGGGTCCAAGCACCCACAGCCGAATCCATCCACAGGGGGGCGCCACAGGTCACTTTAGGCCGGATTTCACTATGGGTACACTGGGGAGGCTGTTCACTCACACATGGGGGTTTTGGGTGCCCATGGTCGGCATGGCTGGCTTGGAGGAGACCCCAAGAAGGGGTCCAAGCACCCCCACCAAGATCCATCCACAGGGGGGCGCCACAGGTCACTTTAAGCCTGATTTCACTATGGGTACACTGGGGAGGCTGTTCACTCACACATGGGGGTTTTGGGTGCCCATGGTCGGCATGGCTGGCTTGGAGGAGACCCCAAGAAGGGGTCCAAGCACCCCCACCAAGATCCATCCACAGGGGGGCGCCACAGGTCATTTTCACTAGGAGAACCAGGGGAGGGCTCCTGACTCACACATGGGCATTCTGGGTGCCCATGGCTGGGATGGGTGAGACAGAGTCCAGCCCTCCACACACAAAAGTGACCCAGCAGGCCAGAAGAAAGGGGAGAGAGAGAGAGAGAGAGAACAAATAATACATGGGCACAGAGCAGCCAGCCTCCATTGGAGCTGCCTGCACAGTGCTGCCCTCCTGTGGGAAAGGTTCACACACACACTCACTCACTCACTCACACAGACACACACAGACAAACCTATTCACTTGGGCCTTCTCCCTCATGCCCTGCTGACATCCATGCAGGCCCACATTGACCTTTGTGACCTCTGGAGCTCCATGCACCTTGTTCTAAACTCCCTGCCTAGTAAAGGGCATCTCCCATGGGCATGAGAGTACAGCTCACTCCCCTGGAGCACCATGCCTCTTTTTAATCACTCTCTCCCTATTAAAACCCTCTCTCCCATGGGCTTGAGAGTACAGCTTACTCCCTTGACCTCCAGAGGTATAGGAGGCCAAAAAAAAAGGGGGACAGAGCAGACAGCCCCCAAAGGGGATGCCTGCTCTGCCCCCCTATGAGACAGGTTCACTCACTCACACAGACACACCTATTCACTTGGGCCTTCTCCCTCATGCCCTGCTGACATCCATGCAGGCCCACATTGACCTTTGTGACCTCTGGAGCTACATGCCTCTTTTTAAACTCTCTCTTCCCATTAAAAGCCTCTCTCACATGGGCTTGAGAGTACAGCTTACTCCCTTGACCTCCAGAGGTATAGGAGGCCAAAAAAAAAGGGGGACAGAGCAGACAGCCCCCAAAGGGGATGCCTGCTCTGCCCCCCTATGAGACAGGTTCACTCACTCACACAGACACACCTATTCACTTGGGCCTTCTCCCTCATGCCCTGCTGACATCCATGCAGGCCCACATTGACCTTTGTGACCTCTGGAGCTACATGCCTCTTTTTAAACTCTCTCTTCCCATTAAAAGCCTCTCTCACATGGGCTTGAGAGTACAGCTTACTCCCTTGACCTCCAGAGGTATAGGAGGCCAAAAAAAAAGGGGGACAGAGCAGACAGCCCCCAAAGGGGATGCCTGCTCTGCCCCCCTATGAGACAGGTTCACTCACTCACACAGACACACCTATTCACTTGGGCCTTCTCTCTGTGGCCCTGCTGACAGCCATGCAGGCCCACATTGACCTTTGTGACCTCTGGAGCTCATTGCCTCCATCTCTACACTCCATGCCCAGTGAAACCCTCTCTCACTCGGCCTGAGACTGCAGCTCACTCCCTGGATGGCCTGGGCTCCAGAACCACGACCACCAAGCCCACACTCCCTGCCCACTCAAACCCTCTCTCACTCGGCCTCAGACTGCAGCTCACTCCCTGGATGGCCTGGGCTCCAGAACCACGACCACCAAGCCCACACTCCCTGCCCGCTCAAACCATCTCTCACTCGGACTGAGACTGCAGCTCACTGCATGGGCGTCCCCGACCTCCATGCCTCCAGGCCCACACTCCGTGTCCGCTCAAACCATCTCTCACTCGGACTGAGACTGCAGCTCACTGCATGGGCGTCCCCGACCTCCATGCCTCCAGGCCCACACTCTGTGTCCGCTCAAACCATCTCTCACTCGGACTGAGACTGCAGCTCACTGCATGGGCCTCCCCGACCTCCATGCCTCCAGGCCCACACTCTGTGTCCGCTCAAACCATCTCTCACTCGGACTGAGACTGCAGCTCACTGCATGGGCCTCCCCGACCTCCATGCCTCCAGGCCCACACTCTGTGTCCGCTCAAACCATCTCTCACTCGGACTGAGACTGCAGCTCACTGCATGGGCCTCCCCGACCTCCATGCCTCCAGGCCCACACTCCGTGTCCGCTCAAACCATCTCTCACTCGGACTGAGACTGCAGCTCACTGCATGGGCCTCCCCGACCTCCATGCCTCCAGGCCCACACTCTGTGTCCGCTCAAACCATCTCTCACTCGGACTGAGACTGCAGCTCACTGCATGGGCCTCCCCGACCTCCATGCCTCCAGGCCCACACTCTGTGTCCGCTCAAACCATCTCTCACTCGGACTGAGACTGCAGCTCACTGCATGGGCCTCCCCGACCTCCATGCCTCCAGGCCCACACTCTGTGTCCGCTCAAACCATCTCTCACTCGGACTGAGACTGCAGCTCACTCCCTCGACCTCCATGCCTCTCCGACCTCCATGCCTCCAGGCCCACA
>NW_028162351.1:27500-32500 GCF_964263955.1 Coregonus lavaretus | reverse complement strand
TAAATTAATTCGTTTTTGGAAATTTTTTACTATATTTTAATTATGTTAGAAAAGTGAAAAAAAAAAATAGGGGTCAGAACGGTTGATGTTCCTATACGAGTTAAGAAAAACCCTTTTAGGTAATGGAAGTTCATCATAAAAGAGGATAATAGACCAAATTTGGGACCTCTAGCTCATCGGGAAGTATTTTTAAACATTATTTGAAAAAATCGGAAAAATCGGCCGAAATTGCACTATGTCCCTTCGTGCATGGTAACCCAAATGAGAACCAGGGGGAACGGCTCCTGACTCACACAAGGCCGACATGGGTGCTCTTGGTCGGATTGGGTTGTGGGTCAGACACCCCCACATGGAAGACCGCCGGCGGTCGATGGGAGAACCAGAGACCGACTCCTGGCTCACGGAAGGCCGATTTGGGTGCACTTGGTCGGATTGGGTTGTGGGTCAGACACCCCAACATGGTTGTCCGCCGGCGGACACCAGGAGAACCAGGGACCGACTCCTGCCTCACGGAAGGCCGATTTGATGCACTTTTTTCGGATTGGGGTGGTGGTCAGACACCCCCATATGGAAATCATCCGGTTGACAACAGGAGAACCAGGGACCGACTCCTGCCTCACGGAAGGCCGATTTTGATGCACTTTTCTCGGATTGGGTTGGTGGTCAGACACCCCAACATGGTTGTCCGCCGGCGGACACCAGGAGAACCAGGGACCGACTCCTGGCTCACGGAAGGCCGATTTGATGCACTTTTTTCGGATTGGGGTGGTGGTCAGACACCCCCATATGGAAATCATCCGGTTGACAACAGGAGAACCAGGGGCCGACTCCTGCCTCACGGAAGGCCGATTTTGATGCACTTTTCTCGGATTGGGTTGGTGGTCAGACACCCCAACATGGTTGTCCGCCGGCGGACACCAGGAGAACCAGGGACCGACTCCTGGCTCACGGAAGGCCGATTTGATGCACTTTTTTCGGATTGGGGTGGTGGTCAGACACCCCCATATGGAAATCATCCGGTTGACAACAGGAGAACCAGGGGCCGACTCCTGCCTCACGGAAGGCCGATTTTGATGCACTTTTCTCGGATTGGGTTGGTGGTCAGACACCCCCATATGGAAACCATCCGGTTGACACTATGAGAACCAGGGACCGACTCCTGGCTCCCGGAAGGCCGATTTTGATGCACTTTTCTCGGATTGGGTTGGTGGTCAGACACCCCCATATGGAAACCATCCGGTTGACACTATGAGAACCAGGGACCGACTCCTGGCTCCCGGAAGGCCGATTTTGATGCACTTTTCTCGGATTGGGTTGGTGGTCAGACACCCCCATATGGAAACCATCCGGTTGACACTATGAGAACCAGGGACCGACTCCTGGCTCCCGGAAGGCCGATTTTGATGCACTTTTCTCGGATTGGGTTGGTGGTCAGACACCCCCATATGGAAATCATCCGGTTGACATTAGGAGAACCAGGGACCGACTCCTGGCTCCCGGAAGGCCGATTTTGATGCACTTTTCTCGGATTGGGGTGGTGGTCAGACACCCCCATATGGAAATCATCCGGTTGACAACAGGAGAACCAGGGGCCGACTCCTGCCTCACGGAAGGCCGATTTTGATGCACTTTTCTCGGATTGGGTTGGTGGTCAGACACCCCCATATGGAAACCATCCGGTTGACACTATGAGAACCAGGGACCGACTCCTGGCTCCCGGAAGGCCGATTTTGATGCACTTTTCTCGGATTGGGTTGGTGGTCAGACACCCCCATATGGAAACCATCCGGTTGACACTATGAGAACCAGGGACCGACTCCTGGCTCCCGGAAGGCCGATTTTGATGCACTTTTCTCGGATTGGGTTGGTGGTCAGACACCCCCATATGGAAACCATCCGGTTGACACTATGAGAACCAGGGACCGACTCCTGGCTCCCGGAAGGCCGATTTTGATGCACTTTTCTCGGATTGGGTTGGTGGTCAGACACCCCCATATGGAAATCATCCGGTTGACATTAGGAGAACCAGGGACCGACTCCTGGCTCCCGGAAGGCCGATTTTGATGCACTTTTCTCGGATTGGGTTGGTGGTCAGACACCCCCATATGGAAATCATCCGGTTGACATTAGGAGAACCAGGGACCGACTCCTGGCTCCCGGAAGGCCGATTTTGATGCACTTTTCTCGGATTGGGTTGGTGGTCAGACACCCCCATATGGAAACCATCCGGTTGACACTATGAGAACCAGGGACCGACTCCTGGCTCCCGGAAGGCCGATTTTGATGCACTTTTCTCGGATTGGGTTGGTGGTCAGACACCCCCATATGGAAATCATCCGGTTGACACTATGAGAACCAGGGACCGACTCCTGGCTCACGGAGGCCGATTTTGATGCACTTTTCTCGGATTGGGTTGGTGGTCAGACACCCCCATATGGAAATCATCCGGTTGACACTATGAGAACCAGGGACCGACTCCTGGCTCACGGAGGCCGATTTTGATGCACTTTTCTCGGATTGGGGTGGTGGTCAGACACCCCCATATGGTAAACCGCCGGCGGACACTAGGAGAACCAGGGGAGGCTCTTACCTCACACATGGGGGTTTTGGGTGCCCTTGGCCGGCTTGGGGGTGACCCCAAGAGGGGGTCCAAGACCCCACACCCGGATCCATCCACAGGGGGGCGCCACATGTCATTTTAAGCCTGATTTCACTAGGGGAACCAGGGGATGATCTTAACTCACAAATGGGGGTTTTGGGTGCCCATGGCTGGCTTGGGGGTGACCCCAAGAGGGGGTCCAAGACCCCACAGCCGGATCCATCCACAGGGGGGCGCCACAGAGGTCATTTTAGGCCTGATTTCACTAGGGGAACCAGGGGATGATCTTAACTCACAAATGGGGGATTTGGCTGCCCATGGCTTGGGGGAGACCCCAAGAGGGGGTCCAAGCACCCCCACCCGGATCCATCCACAGGGGGGCGCCACATGTCACTTTAGGCCTGATTTCACTATGGGGACACAGGGGAGGCTGTTCACTCACACATGGGGGTTTTGGGTGCCCATGGCCGGCTTGGGGGTGACCCCAAGAGGGGGTACAAGACCCCACAGCCGGATCCATCCACAGGGGGGCGCCACATGTCATTTTAAGCCTGATTTCACTATGGGGACCCAGGGGAGGCTGTTCACTCACACATGGGGGTTTTGGGTGCCCATGGTCGGCATGGCTGGCTTGGAGGAGACCCCAAGAAGGGGTCCAAGCACCCCCATCCAGATCCATCCACAGGGGGGCGCCACAGGTCACTTTAGGCCGGATTTCACTATGGGGACCCAGGGGAGGCTGTTCACTCACACATGGGGGTTTTGGGTGCCCATGGTCGGCATGGCCAGCTTGGGGGAGACCCCAAGAAGGGGTCCAAGCACCCACAGCCGAATCCATCCACAGGGGGGCGCCACAGGTCACTTTAGGCCGGATTTCACTATGGGGACCCAGGGGAGGCTGTTCACTCACACATGGGGGTTTTGGGTGCCCATGGTCGGCATGGCCAGCTTGGGGGAGACCCCAAGAAGGGGTCCAAGCACCCACAGCCGAATCCATCCACAGGGGGGCGCCACAGGTCACTTTAGGCCGGATTTCACTATGGGTACACTGGGGAGGCTGTTCACTCACACATGGGGGTTTTGGGTGCCCATGGTCGGCATGGCTGGCTTGGAGGAGACCCCAAGAAGGGGTCCAAGCACCCCCACCAAGATCCATCCACAGGGGGGCGCCACAGGTCACTTTAAGCCTGATTTCACTATGGGTACACTGGGGAGGCTGTTCACTCACACATGGGGGTTTTGGGTGCCCATGGTCGGCATGGCTGGCTTGGAGGAGACCCCAAGAAGGGGTCCAAGCACCCCCACCAAGATCCATCCACAGGGGGGCGCCACAGGTCATTTTCACTAGGAGAACCAGGGGAGGGCTCCTGACTCACACATGGGCATTCTGGGTGCCCATGGCTGGGATGGGTGAGACAGAGTCCAGCCCTCCACACACAAAAGTGACCCAGCAGGCCAGAAGAAAGGGGAGAGAGAGAGAGAGAGAGAACAAATAATACATGGGCACAGAGCAGCCAGCCTCCATTGGAGCTGCCTGCACAGTGCTGCCCTCCTGTGGGAAAGGTTCACACACACACTCACTCACTCACTCACACAGACACACACAGACAAACCTATTCACTTGGGCCTTCTCCCTCATGCCCTGCTGACATCCATGCAGGCCCACATTGACCTTTGTGACCTCTGGAGCTCCATGCACCTTGTTCTAAACTCCCTGCCTAGTAAAGGGCATCTCCCATGGGCATGAGAGTACAGCTCACTCCCCTGGAGCACCATGCCTCTTTTTAATCACTCTCTCCCTATTAAAACCCTCTCTCCCATGGGCTTGAGAGTACAGCTTACTCCCTTGACCTCCAGAGGTATAGGAGGCCAAAAAAAAAGGGGGACAGAGCAGACAGCCCCCAAAGGGGATGCCTGCTCTGCCCCCCTATGAGACAGGTTCACTCACTCACACAGACACACCTATTCACTTGGGCCTTCTCCCTCATGCCCTGCTGACATCCATGCAGGCCCACATTGACCTTTGTGACCTCTGGAGCTACATGCCTCTTTTTAAACTCTCTCTTCCCATTAAAAGCCTCTCTCACATGGGCTTGAGAGTACAGCTTACTCCCTTGACCTCCAGAGGTATAGGAGGCCAAAAAAAAAGGGGGACAGAGCAGACAGCCCCCAAAGGGGATGCCTGCTCTGCCCCCCTATGAGACAGGTTCACTCACTCACACAGACACACCTATTCACTTGGGCCTTCTCCCTCATGCCCTGCTGACATCCATGCAGGCCCACATTGACCTTTGTGACCTCTGGAGCTACATGCCTCTTTTTAAACTCTCTCTTCCCATTAAAAGCCTCTCTCACATGGGCTTGAGAGTACAGCTTACTCCCTTGACCTCCAGAGGTATAG
>NW_028162351.1:20000-22500 GCF_964263955.1 Coregonus lavaretus | reverse complement strand
GTAGATTCTTTTTCTAGAGGGGGTCTCTCTGTTTCACTCCCTCCGGCTCTCAACCATAGTCCTTTGAACTCTGATTCTTTTACTGTGCTGCGAGTTATCCTCCGGGTGAACTCGTCCGTTGAGTGCCACAGCCGGTGGATCCTTCTAGCTTGGATCGATGGGATCTGGCGCGCCATTTTAATGATGCCTAATCCTCCATCTCGGTGTTTCGCGTATAGCAACCCGTTACAGGTGCTCGGGGGGAGGTGGAGCCATTCTTTGACTGCCGCTCTTATAATTCCATCGATTTTGGTTAGGTCGACCTGCTTTAGGTTGCCGTGATCGGCTTTGTAGATCAGCCTCGGTACGGCAAAGGAGTTCAACATCTTCACCTTTTGATGTGGTTTTAGCGCCGCGCGCCCAATCTTGCATATCCAATCACGAAGTAGCCCGATCAGTTCTGGTTTGACAATGCCTGCCCATGGGTTTATCTGCATGCCCAGATACTTTTCCGATTCCTCCGGGCCAATCATGTGCACGTCCTCTCCGTTCAGTTTCCAGGCTGAACAGTCGTTTACCTTGAACGAGGACTCGCCCTTGCCGTGGCCACCCTTTTCAATGAAGAAACTGTGGCACTTAGAGGGTTGCACCCTTAGACCTGTTAGTTGACAGAATTGCTCCAGAATTGCGATGTTTTGTCCCATACCCTTCACCGAGTTGCTCAACAGCACCAAGTCATCGGCAAACGCTAGCGTTGTGGTCTGGCTGCCTTCCGACCCAACCCCAGAGCCGTAGCGTTCGAGAGTCTGGATCAGGGGATCCAGTGCCAGATTAAACAGCAACGGTGACATCGGATCACCTTGCTTAACACCGACCGACATGTCAATCCTCGGGGATTTTGCTCCGCCGATGATGACCCTAGTTGAGCTTTTTTCATAGGTGCTTCCGATCAGCTCCATGATGTGTTGGTCGAGGCCCCTTTGCCCCAGAGCTTGACGGATGTGCTCATGTGAGACTGAGTCAAAAGCCTTCGCAAAGTCCACAAATACCACCGCTAGGGGTGTTCGCTGCAGCTTACTCTGCTTGATGAGCCCTTGTAGTAACATCAAGTTTTCAGAGCACCCAGGGGTGGATATGAAGCCCCTTTGTCGCGGGTTTATCGGGCAGGCTCTTGCTAGCCTGGCTGTGATAATCCTAGAGAAGAGCCTTGTCACTACTGACCCGATAGTGATAGGCCTCCATCCTCCGATCTGCATCCGCTCTATTGGGTCATCCGTCTTGGGTATTAGGGTGGTGCGGCACCCTTTGAAAGCTGAGGGTAGGGCCCCTTCCACCATCCACATCGAAAATAAGCTAGCCAACTTCTCTCCCTTTGGGTCCCAACTGACCAGACTTTCTCTGGTCACTCCGTCTGGTCCCGCTGCCGTGCCCTTCTTCATTTCCCTGAGGTTTTCGTGTACCTCAGTTGCTGAGATCACGTGCAGGAATTCATTGTTATCGGCGCCTCCATCAGTTCGGAATTGACCCAGCCCATTGAATGAGGTCCTTGCCCGCCAACGTTCGGCGAAGGCCAGAGTGAGTTCTGGCATAGGAATGGCACAGGACCCTTTCATCTCTCCATCAAGGATTAGGGCTGCCAGTCTGGACTTGTCTTTGTCAAACAATGTTTGTTGTTGCCAGAAGACCATCCTCTTTGCTTCCCCTTTCCTGTTCCCGTTTTTGGGCCTGAACTTTTCCTCGCTGCTCTCTCCATGCTCCCCTGTCGTTTTTCCCAGCAACTTTTGCAATTCTAGTGCCGAGGACTCCATCAGTGCACGATTCTGATGTGCACCCCTCAGGTAAAATGTTTCTGTCCCTATTGTGAGGTCATCACCCAGCCTCCTGTTTTCCTTGACCGTAGCTCGGAGTTTGTCGCGGACTCCAACAGTGGGTTGCGGTGCCTCTCCTGTGTTGGACAGCCAACTTGCCATTTTGGCTTCCGTGGGACTCTTGTTTAATCTCATTGTCGTTCTCAGGCGTCCTCGTTTGTACCTCACCTGCTCTCTGGTCCTCCCCGGTAGGCCACTCGCCACCATGCTGTGGATCGCTTTATGGCCTTTGAACTCTTCGTACCGGCGGATCATCTCCTGTTCCTCCTCTATTGACCAGCCTTCCTTGGTCTTTCCACTTCCGATTCGTTTCTCCTTGGTTTCTCTCGCCTCCTCTGACTTTTGCTGGACGTAGAGGGCTAAGTGGATATGCCGCTTATGTTGGGCGAGGCCCACCCCTGTTGCGAACCTTTTTGGGCAATGTTCACATGCAAAGGCGGCCTTAGCCATACTCCTATTCTCTTTCTCTCCTTTACATTTGGGAACGTGACATGAGATTGCATGGCTACGAGGTCCGGCCCGCCCGCATGTGTTGCATTGGTATAGTAGTTTCACCTTGTTGTGACAGATCTTAAAGTGTCTAATGACATTTCCCAACAGTTTAAGCCTTTCTCCACATAACCCGCAGCCCAGGTCATGTATCGGGATTGAGA
>NW_028162351.1:5000-10000 GCF_964263955.1 Coregonus lavaretus | reverse complement strand
ATCGGAAAAATCGGCCGAAATTGCACTATGTCCCTTCGTGCATGGTAACCCAAATGAGAACCAGGGGGAACGGCTCCTGACTCACACAAGGCCGACATGGGTGCTCTTGGTCGGATTGGGTTGTGGGTCAGACACCCCCACATGGAAGACCGCCGGCGGTCGATGGGAGAACCAGAGACCGACTCCTGGCTCACGGAAGGCCGATTTGGGTGCACTTGGTCGGATTGGGTTGTGGGTCAGACACCCCAACATGGTTGTCCGCCGGCGGACACCAGGAGAACCAGGGACCGACTCCTGCCTCACGGAAGGCCGATTTGATGCACTTTTTTCGGATTGGGGTGGTGGTCAGACACCCCCATATGGAAATCATCCGGTTGACAACAGGAGAACCAGGGACCGACTCCTGCCTCACGGAAGGCCGATTTTGATGCACTTTTCTCGGATTGGGTTGGTGGTCAGACACCCCAACATGGTTGTCCGCCGGCGGACACCAGGAGAACCAGGGACCGACTCCTGGCTCACGGAAGGCCGATTTGATGCACTTTTTTCGGATTGGGGTGGTGGTCAGACACCCCCATATGGAAATCATCCGGTTGACAACAGGAGAACCAGGGGCCGACTCCTGCCTCACGGAAGGCCGATTTTGATGCACTTTTCTCGGATTGGGTTGGTGGTCAGACACCCCAACATGGTTGTCCGCCGGCGGACACCAGGAGAACCAGGGACCGACTCCTGGCTCACGGAAGGCCGATTTGATGCACTTTTTTCGGATTGGGGTGGTGGTCAGACACCCCCATATGGAAATCATCCGGTTGACAACAGGAGAACCAGGGGCCGACTCCTGCCTCACGGAAGGCCGATTTTGATGCACTTTTCTCGGATTGGGTTGGTGGTCAGACACCCCCATATGGAAACCATCCGGTTGACACTATGAGAACCAGGGACCGACTCCTGGCTCCCGGAAGGCCGATTTTGATGCACTTTTCTCGGATTGGGTTGGTGGTCAGACACCCCCATATGGAAACCATCCGGTTGACACTATGAGAACCAGGGACCGACTCCTGGCTCCCGGAAGGCCGATTTTGATGCACTTTTCTCGGATTGGGTTGGTGGTCAGACACCCCCATATGGAAACCATCCGGTTGACACTATGAGAACCAGGGACCGACTCCTGGCTCCCGGAAGGCCGATTTTGATGCACTTTTCTCGGATTGGGTTGGTGGTCAGACACCCCCATATGGAAATCATCCGGTTGACATTAGGAGAACCAGGGACCGACTCCTGGCTCCCGGAAGGCCGATTTTGATGCACTTTTCTCGGATTGGGGTGGTGGTCAGACACCCCCATATGGAAATCATCCGGTTGACAACAGGAGAACCAGGGGCCGACTCCTGCCTCACGGAAGGCCGATTTTGATGCACTTTTCTCGGATTGGGTTGGTGGTCAGACACCCCCATATGGAAACCATCCGGTTGACACTATGAGAACCAGGGACCGACTCCTGGCTCCCGGAAGGCCGATTTTGATGCACTTTTCTCGGATTGGGTTGGTGGTCAGACACCCCCATATGGAAACCATCCGGTTGACACTATGAGAACCAGGGACCGACTCCTGGCTCCCGGAAGGCCGATTTTGATGCACTTTTCTCGGATTGGGTTGGTGGTCAGACACCCCCATATGGAAACCATCCGGTTGACACTATGAGAACCAGGGACCGACTCCTGGCTCCCGGAAGGCCGATTTTGATGCACTTTTCTCGGATTGGGTTGGTGGTCAGACACCCCCATATGGAAATCATCCGGTTGACATTAGGAGAACCAGGGACCGACTCCTGGCTCCCGGAAGGCCGATTTTGATGCACTTTTCTCGGATTGGGTTGGTGGTCAGACACCCCCATATGGAAATCATCCGGTTGACATTAGGAGAACCAGGGACCGACTCCTGGCTCCCGGAAGGCCGATTTTGATGCACTTTTCTCGGATTGGGTTGGTGGTCAGACACCCCCATATGGAAACCATCCGGTTGACACTATGAGAACCAGGGACCGACTCCTGGCTCCCGGAAGGCCGATTTTGATGCACTTTTCTCGGATTGGGTTGGTGGTCAGACACCCCCATATGGAAATCATCCGGTTGACACTATGAGAACCAGGGACCGACTCCTGGCTCACGGAGGCCGATTTTGATGCACTTTTCTCGGATTGGGTTGGTGGTCAGACACCCCCATATGGAAATCATCCGGTTGACACTATGAGAACCAGGGACCGACTCCTGGCTCACGGAGGCCGATTTTGATGCACTTTTCTCGGATTGGGGTGGTGGTCAGACACCCCCATATGGTAAACCGCCGGCGGACACTAGGAGAACCAGGGGAGGCTCTTACCTCACACATGGGGGTTTTGGGTGCCCTTGGCCGGCTTGGGGGTGACCCCAAGAGGGGGTCCAAGACCCCACACCCGGATCCATCCACAGGGGGGCGCCACATGTCATTTTAAGCCTGATTTCACTAGGGGAACCAGGGGATGATCTTAACTCACAAATGGGGGTTTTGGGTGCCCATGGCTGGCTTGGGGGTGACCCCAAGAGGGGGTCCAAGACCCCACAGCCGGATCCATCCACAGGGGGGCGCCACAGAGGTCATTTTAGGCCTGATTTCACTAGGGGAACCAGGGGATGATCTTAACTCACAAATGGGGGATTTGGCTGCCCATGGCTTGGGGGAGACCCCAAGAGGGGGTCCAAGCACCCCCACCCGGATCCATCCACAGGGGGGCGCCACATGTCACTTTAGGCCTGATTTCACTATGGGGACACAGGGGAGGCTGTTCACTCACACATGGGGGTTTTGGGTGCCCATGGCCGGCTTGGGGGTGACCCCAAGAGGGGGTACAAGACCCCACAGCCGGATCCATCCACAGGGGGGCGCCACATGTCATTTTAAGCCTGATTTCACTATGGGGACCCAGGGGAGGCTGTTCACTCACACATGGGGGTTTTGGGTGCCCATGGTCGGCATGGCTGGCTTGGAGGAGACCCCAAGAAGGGGTCCAAGCACCCCCATCCAGATCCATCCACAGGGGGGCGCCACAGGTCACTTTAGGCCGGATTTCACTATGGGGACCCAGGGGAGGCTGTTCACTCACACATGGGGGTTTTGGGTGCCCATGGTCGGCATGGCCAGCTTGGGGGAGACCCCAAGAAGGGGTCCAAGCACCCACAGCCGAATCCATCCACAGGGGGGCGCCACAGGTCACTTTAGGCCGGATTTCACTATGGGGACCCAGGGGAGGCTGTTCACTCACACATGGGGGTTTTGGGTGCCCATGGTCGGCATGGCCAGCTTGGGGGAGACCCCAAGAAGGGGTCCAAGCACCCACAGCCGAATCCATCCACAGGGGGGCGCCACAGGTCACTTTAGGCCGGATTTCACTATGGGTACACTGGGGAGGCTGTTCACTCACACATGGGGGTTTTGGGTGCCCATGGTCGGCATGGCTGGCTTGGAGGAGACCCCAAGAAGGGGTCCAAGCACCCCCACCAAGATCCATCCACAGGGGGGCGCCACAGGTCACTTTAAGCCTGATTTCACTATGGGTACACTGGGGAGGCTGTTCACTCACACATGGGGGTTTTGGGTGCCCATGGTCGGCATGGCTGGCTTGGAGGAGACCCCAAGAAGGGGTCCAAGCACCCCCACCAAGATCCATCCACAGGGGGGCGCCACAGGTCATTTTCACTAGGAGAACCAGGGGAGGGCTCCTGACTCACACATGGGCATTCTGGGTGCCCATGGCTGGGATGGGTGAGACAGAGTCCAGCCCTCCACACACAAAAGTGACCCAGCAGGCCAGAAGAAAGGGGAGAGAGAGAGAGAGAGAGAACAAATAATACATGGGCACAGAGCAGCCAGCCTCCATTGGAGCTGCCTGCACAGTGCTGCCCTCCTGTGGGAAAGGTTCACACACACACTCACTCACTCACTCACACAGACACACACAGACAAACCTATTCACTTGGGCCTTCTCCCTCATGCCCTGCTGACATCCATGCAGGCCCACATTGACCTTTGTGACCTCTGGAGCTCCATGCACCTTGTTCTAAACTCCCTGCCTAGTAAAGGGCATCTCCCATGGGCATGAGAGTACAGCTCACTCCCCTGGAGCACCATGCCTCTTTTTAATCACTCTCTCCCTATTAAAACCCTCTCTCCCATGGGCTTGAGAGTACAGCTTACTCCCTTGACCTCCAGAGGTATAGGAGGCCAAAAAAAAAGGGGGACAGAGCAGACAGCCCCCAAAGGGGATGCCTGCTCTGCCCCCCTATGAGACAGGTTCACTCACTCACACAGACACACCTATTCACTTGGGCCTTCTCCCTCATGCCCTGCTGACATCCATGCAGGCCCACATTGACCTTTGTGACCTCTGGAGCTACATGCCTCTTTTTAAACTCTCTCTTCCCATTAAAAGCCTCTCTCACATGGGCTTGAGAGTACAGCTTACTCCCTTGACCTCCAGAGGTATAGGAGGCCAAAAAAAAAGGGGGACAGAGCAGACAGCCCCCAAAGGGGATGCCTGCTCTGCCCCCCTATGAGACAGGTTCACTCACTCACACAGACACACCTATTCACTTGGGCCTTCTCCCTCATGCCCTGCTGACATCCATGCAGGCCCACATTGACCTTTGTGACCTCTGGAGCTACATGCCTCTTTTTAAACTCTCTCTTCCCATTAAAAGCCTCTCTCACATGGGCTTGAGAGTACAGCTTACTCCCTTGACCTCCAGAGGTATAGGAGGCCAAAAAAAAAGGGGGACAGAGCAGACAGCCCCCAAAGGGGATGCCTGCTCTGCCCCCCTATGAGACAGGTTCACTCACTCACACAGACACACCTATTCACTTGGGCCTTCTCTCTGTGGCCCTGCTGACAGCCATGCAGGCCCACATTGACCTTTGTGACCTCTGGAGCTCATTGCCTCCATCTCTACACTCCATGCCCAGTG
>NW_028162352.1:0-1000 GCF_964263955.1 Coregonus lavaretus | reverse complement strand
CGTTTACACATCAACCAAATTTAGAATATTTTCGTTCAGACTCCCAGTTAACAGCCATAACGCCACCCGAAACACGGTCATAAGGGTACATTCCTCCAGTGTACACAAGCAGTAACAAAACTAACAACTTAGCTGTATCTAGTCGGGTCATGACTCCAGACCGAAGTCAGCTTGAGTTAGCCTGGCGACTCCAAATGCAGCAAAGAAGGATTGCATAATCCCTCCTGGCAAGCTCGCCATTTGTCGTATCGGATGAATGGTGGCAATTATTGCTGATGAACAAAAGGAGTCTGCTCATACTGCACGTTGATCATAAGGTTTATTCAGATCACAAGCTTCAGCATGGGTGACAGACTCGCGAGGTCTGGAGAGCAGTGTCCTCCAATTCTAATTGCTGCTCTGACGTCTTCCTCCCCTAACCCCCTTATTTATAAACAATGAAACTCCCTCCTCTGGCCAATCACCAGTCTCCCCTTTATATAGCCTTCCAAGAGTTGAATGGCTCCCTCTACTGTTCAATCCCCGTATCTTACAACCCACTTCCTGTCTGTCATATGTGACGTCACGCTAAAACCTTCCCTCTCGATAGCAATAATCAACCTTCCATTTCTTCATGAAAAACATTTAACAAAGACATAATTTTAATACACTACAACATGATGGACAGTAAGTGTGTGTGTGTGTGTGTGTGTGTGTGTGCGTGCGCTTGCGTACATGTGCTCATGCCTATGCATGCATGCCTATGTTTGTGTGTGTCCGTGTCTGCATTAATGTGTGTGTGCATGCGTTCCTATGCATGCATGCATGGGTGCACATGCATATCTGTGTGTGTGTGTGTATGTGTGTGTGTGTATGTGTGTGTGTGTATGACTGAGGGCTGGAATGAACAGTCAACCGTTTCTCATTAGTGTCTAGCTGCAGAGGGAGAGCAATAAGACAGTGATGTATGAATGTCCCCTGAGCAATCATAGACACTATGAGCCATCATGGGAAGAAACAG
>NW_028162353.1:0-35468 GCF_964263955.1 Coregonus lavaretus | reverse complement strand
CATCAGACTGTGACCTGTCCCAGCAGCCTTTACACCACGTTGTCATGGTGTGGGCATTAATCGGACATGGTACCAGAAGGTTCCTCGGGTCCCTAATGACACGCATACAAACACACACACACTGACACACACACACACACCACCCCTCACACACACACACACACCACCCCTCACACACACACACACACACCACCCCTCACACATTCACAACAATTAAGACTCTGCCTAGTATGGGGGCTAATTGCTGAGTAGGAGTGATTCACTGGGAAAAGGGTGCATGGAGTGAATGCGCAATGGCTTGTTATCTTGGGGAAATACATGTGGTGAGATTAAAGCTGAGGATGAATGGGAGGCAGATGTGAGAGAGTGAGAGAGAGGTGGGAGAGAGAGAGAGACAGAGAGGTGGGAGAGAGAGGGGCAGAGTTGGGAGAGAGAGGGGC
Organism: Coregonus lavaretus; assembly: GCF_964263955.1. Lineage (NCBI taxonomy): Eukaryota > Metazoa > Chordata > Actinopteri > Salmoniformes > Salmonidae > Coregonus > Coregonus lavaretus. The sequence continues at coordinate 35,028 of NW_028162353.1, read as the reverse complement.
AGAGTTGGGAGAGAGAGAGGGGGCAGAGTTGGGAGAGAGAGAGGGGGCAGAAGTGAGAGAGAGATGGGAGAGGTGAGAGAGGGAGAGAGGTGAGAGAGAGAGCGAGAGGTGAGAGAGCGAGAGAGGGGTGGGAGAGAGCGAGAGAGAGGTGGGAGGGGTGGGAGAGAGCGAGAGAGGTGGGAGAGAGAGAGGGGCAGAGGTGGAAGAGAGAGGGGCAGAGGTGAGAGAGAGAGAGGGGCAGAGGTGGGAGAGAGAGAGAGGGGCAGAGGTGGGAGAGAGAGAGAGGGGCAGAGGTGGGAGAGAGAGAGGGGCAGAGGTGGGAGCGAGAGAGGGGTGAGAGAGGTGAGAGCGAGAGAGAGGTGGGAGAGCGAGAGAGAGGTGAGAGAGCGGTGAGAGAGGGAGAGAGAGGCAGAGGTGGGAGAGAGAGAGAGGGGCAGAGGTGGGAGAGAGAGGGGCAGAGGTGGGAGAGAGAGGGGCAGAGGTGGGAGAGAGAGAGGGGCAGAGGTGGGAGAGAGAGAGGGGCAGAGGTGGGAGAGAGAGAGGGGCAGAGGTGGGAGAGAGAGAGGGGCAGAGGTGGGAGAGAGAGGTGGGAGAGAGAGAGAGGTGAGAGAGAGAGAGAGAGAGAGGTGGGAGAGAGAGAGAGAGGTGGGAGAGAGAGGCAGAGGGCAGACTAAAAAGGAGAGGGTTGGCAGGGCTAGGATGTAGGTGTAGGGAAGAAGGGTTGGCAGAGCAGGACTGGGGCTTGACTGAATAGAGATGTAATAGGGGTGGGCAGCCATGGGGTGGGGAGCCATGGGGTGGGCAGCCATGGGGTGGGCAGCCATGGGGTGGGCAGCCATGGGGTGGGCAGCCATGGGGTGGGGAGCCATGGGGTGGGGAGCCATGGGGTGGGCAGCCATGGCGGTGGGGAGCCATGGGGTGGGGAGCCATGGGGTGGGGAGCCATGGGGTGGGGAGCCATGGGGTGGGGTGGGCAGCCATGGGGTGGGGTGGGGAGCCATGGGGTGGGCAGCCATGGGGTGGGGAGCCATGGGGTGGGGAGCCATGGGGTGGGGAGCCATGGGGTGGGCAGCCATGGGGTGGGGAGCCATGGGGTGGGGAGCCATGGGGTGGGGAGCCATGGGGTGGGGAGCCATGGGGTGGGGAGCCATGGGGTGGCTATTACTTAATTCATTGAACTTCTATTTAACCAGGAGGATGTTAGGTCAGGAGGAGAGGGCTAATGGTACAGGTGGATACGGGGCTGAGGCTGACGGAGATAGAGGTCAACCAGTACCAGTACCAGTACCAGTACCAGTACCTGGCCTTGATGAATTTGATTAGATCTCATCTGTCAATCATCAGCCCAGGATCCTTCAATTCAAAATCCCATTAACCAGCTCTGCAAACATTACGTCAAAATATCTTCGGTAGTCACCAACTATTGTCATTGCTGCCGTTTAGCACAATATTTACTTCTAAAACAGGTCTAGAAATATGTTTTTATCAATGACCTTCAGGACACTGTACTGCTGCTGGGCCAGCCGACCTGTGAGGGACAGTAACAAGGGATTTTATTGGAGGTGCTGAAGGTGGATTTATTTGTGTTTTTTATTTTTTTAAGTAAATGATGTGTGTGACGGTAGTAATGACGACAGTTCTGCGAAACTCTATATTTTGGTGAGTATCGAACGTATTTTGACATACCATTTGCAGAGCTGGTTAATGGGACTTTGAATTGAAGGACCCTGGGCATCAAATGAGATCTTGTCTCTCAACTGGGAACTGGAAGGGCTGTAGAGTAGGATGGAATGAAGGTTGGCAGAGCTAGCTATGGTTCCCAAACCAACCCTTAGCCTCTGGGCACTGGAGGTTTCAGCAATATGACTGGTGGAGTTATAGGCTGGCGTGGTGGGGGGTTGGCTGGCTGTAGGGCTGGGGTGGAGTGGTAGTCTGGCGTTATGGGATGTTGGCTGGCTGGAGGGCTGGGGTGGAGTGGTAGTCTGGCGTTATGGGATGTTGGCTGGCTGGAGGGCTGGGGTGGAGTGGTAGTCTGGCGTTATGGGATGTTGGCTGGCTGGAGGGCTGGGGTGGAGTGGTAGTCTGGCGTTATGGGATGTTGGCTGGCTGGAGGGCTGGGGTGGAGTGGTAGTCTGGCGTTATGGGATGTTGGCTGGCTGGAGGGCTGGGGTGGAGTGGTAGTCTGGCGTTATGGGATGTTGGCTGGCTGGAGGGCTGGGGTGGAGTGGTAGTCTGGCGTTATGGGATGTTGGCTGGCTGGAGGGCTGGGGTGGAGTGGTAGTCTGGCGTTATGGGATGTTGGCTGGCTGGAGGGCTGGGGTGGAGTGGTAGTCTGGCGTTATGGGATGTTGGCTGGCTGGAGGGCTGGGGTGGAGTGGTAGTCTGGCGTTATGGGATGTTGGCTGGCTGGAGGGCTGGGGTGGAGTGGTAGTCTGGCGTGATGGGGGGTTGGCTGGCTGGAGGGCTGGGGTGGAGTGGTAGTCTGGCGTTATGGGATGTTGGCTGGCTGTAGGGCTGGGGTGGAGTGGTAGTCTGGCGTTATGGGATGTTGGCTGGCTGGAGGGCTGGGGTGGAGTGGTAGTCTGGCGTTATGGGATGTTGGCTGGCTGGAGGGCTGGGGTGGAGTGGTAGTCTGGCGTTATGGGATGTTGGCTGGCTGGAGGGCTGGGGTGGAGTGGTAGTCTGGCGTTATGGGATGTTGGCTGGCTGGAGGGCTGGGGTGGAGTGGTAGTCTGGCGTTATGGGATGTTGGCTGGCTGGAGGGCTGGGGTGGAGTGGTAGTCTGGCGTTATGGGATGTTGGCTGGCTGGAGGGCTGGGGTGGAGTGGTAGTCTGGCGTTATGGGATGTTGGCTGGCTGGAGGGCTGGGGTGGAGTGGTAGTCTGGCGTTATGGGATGTTGGCTGGCTGGAGGGCTGGGGTGGAGTGGTAGTCTGGCGTTATGGGATGTTGGCTGGCTGGAGGGCTGGGGTGGAGTGGTAGTCTGGCGTTATGGGATGTTGGCTGGCTGGAGGGCTGGGGTGGAGTGGTAGTCTGGCGTTATGGGATGTTGGCTGGCTGGAGGGCTGGGGTGGAGTGGTAGTCTGGCGTTATGGGATGTTGGCTGGCTGGAGGGCTGGGGTGGAGTGGTAGTCTGGCGTTATGGGATGTTGGCTGGCTGGAGGGCTGGGGTGGAGTGGTAGTCTGGCGTTATGGGATGTTGGCTGGCTGGAGGGCTGGGGTGGAGTGGTAGTCTGGCGTTATGGGATGTTGGCTGGCTGGAGGGCTGGGGTGGAGTGGTAGTCTGGCGTTATGGGATGTTGGCTGGCTGTAGGGCTGGCTGAGGGGAGAGGAGGGCCTTAAAAGGGGTTAAGTGGGGGCTGGAGGTTGGATGAGGAAGTGAAGCTGGCAGGTTATGTGGGACGAGGGGGGAGGGAGTTGGGCATGGAAGGCTGGAGGTGTGAAGTGTCGGCATCTTGGCAGGGATATGGGGCCGGGGATCAGGCAGAGAAGGGTGTTGGGGCTGAAGGGAGATGGATGGGGGTTGGGCATGGGGGGCTGGAGGTATGAAGTGTTGGCAGCATGGCTGGGCTATCGGCCTGGAGGTTGGAGAGGAGAGGGTAGAGGGGGAAGGGGATGCGGGTTGGGCAGCTGGGCAAGTACCTCGGGGTTGGGGATGAGCTGAGAGGCAATGGAGATGGGAGAGGGATAGGGGCAGAGAGGAAGGAGAGATGGGTGGGATAGGGGCAGAGAGGAAGGAGAGATGGGTGGGATAGGGGCAGAGGAAGGAGAGATGGGTGGGATAGGGGTAGAGAGGAAGGAGAGATGGGTGGGATAGGGGCAGAGGAAGGAGAGATGGGTGGGATAGGGGTAGAGAGGAAGGAGAGATGGGTGGGATAGGGGCAGAGAGGAAGGAGAGATGGGTGGGATAGGGGCAGAGAGGAAGGAGAGATGGGTGGGATAGGGGCAGAGAGGAAGGAGAGATGGGTGGGATAGGGGCAGAGAGGAAGGAGAGATGGGTGGGATAGGGGTAGAGAGGAAGGAGAGATGGGTGGGATAGGGGTAGAGAGGAAGGAGAGATGGGTGGGATAGGGGCAGAGAGGAAGGAGAGATGGGTGGGATAGGGGTAGAGAGGAAGGAGAGATGGGTGGGATAGGGGTAGAGAGGAAGGAGAGATGGGTGGGATAGGGGCAGAGAGGAAGGAGAGATGGGTGGGATAGGGGCAGAGGAAGGAGAGATGGGTGGGATAGGGGCAGAGGAAGGAGAGATGGGTGGGATAGGGGCAGAGAGGAAGGAGAGATGGGTGGGATATGGGGCAGAGAGGAAGGAGAGATGGGTGGGATATGGGGCAGAGAGGAAGGAGAGATGGGTGGGATAGGGGCAGAGAGGAAGGAGAGATGGGTGGGATAGGGGTAGAGAGGAAGGAGAGATGGGTGGGATAGGGGTAGAGAGGAAGGAGAGATGGGTGGATTAGAGGAGATGGAGAGTGAGTGGGTAGAGAGACCGGCAGGTACCTGGGGGCAGAGGGTCTCCAGCTGGGAAGCAGCCATACGGACCAGCTTCACTCCCTCCTCATTATTAGAGATGGAGCACGCCAGGTTGGCCACCTAGACACAGAAACAGTCAGTCTCACACTTACATACACACTGCACAGCATTATAGTCACACCTAAATACACACTGCACAGCATTATAGTCACACCTAAATACACACTGCACAGCATTATAGTCACACCTAAATACACACTGCACAGCATTATAGTCACACCTAAATACACACTGCACAGCATTAGTCTCACACCTAAATACACACTGCACAGCATTATATTATATATTATTATTATCCTGAAAGCTGCCAGTTAGCAAGGGAACACATGTGATCAGGGTCTATTCCATTTAAATTAAGTCCGTTTCAGTAACTGAAATTCAAATTCAAATTTTCCTCACAGCTTTTTCATGAGGAAAATTGGAATTGGAATTTCAGTTGACTTCCTGAATTGACTTAAATGAAATGGCATTGACTCTAACCCTGCCCAGTTAACCGCTTGTAAGTGGCACCAATCGACAGAGTAGGAGAAAGGATGATTGTCCACAGGATGTGCAGTACATGTGTATATTTCTGTACTGTTAGAAGGAAAGGTGACAATGGCTAGTTGCTGTGTATTATCACGGTCTGCATGATGGGCCCTGTGTAGCTCAGTTGATAGAGCATGGCGCTTGCAACGCCAGGGTTGTGGGTTCGATTCCCACGGGGGGCCACTATGGAAAAAATGTATGCACTCACTAACTAAGTCGCTCTGGATAAGAGCGTCTGCTAAATGACAAAACATTAAAACATGTAATTATATAGTCTCACACCTACATACACACTGCACAGCGTTATAGTCTCACACACGATTTACTGTCTCCATCTCACACAGAGAGAGGAGAGATGAGACAGGAAGACAGACAGGTTCTGATTATACACTGCTCAAAAAAAAAAAAAAAAGGGAACACTTAAACAACACAATGTAACTCATGTCTCGCTCCATCCACCAACGCCACGTTGCACCACAGACTGTCCAGGAGTTGGTGGATGCTTTAGTCCAGGTCTGGGAGGAGATCCATCAGGAGACCATCCGCCACCTCATCAGGAGCATGCCCAGGCATTGTAGGGAGGTCATACAGGCACGTGGATGCCACACACACTACTGAGCCTAATTTTGACTTGTTTTAAGGACATTACATCAAAGTTGGATCAGCCTGTAGTGTGGTTTTTCACTTTAATTTTGAGGGTGACTCCAAATCCAGACCTCCATGGGTTGATACATTTGATTTCCATTGATAATTTAGGTGTATTGAGTTGGAGGCGTGCTTGGCCATGCAGTCATGGGTGAACAGGGAGTACAGGTGGGGGCTGAGCACGCACCCTTGTGGGGCCCCAGTGTTGAAGATCAGCGAAGTGGAGATGTTGTTTCTTAACTTCACCACCTGGGGGCGTCCCGTCAGGAAGTCCAGGACCCAGTTGCACAGGGCGGGGTTCAGACCCAGGGCCTCGAGCTTAATGATGAGCCCATTGAAGTGGGTCTAGGGTGTCAGGTAAGGTGGAGGTGATATGATCCTTGACTAGTCTCTCAAAGCACTTCATGATGACAGCGGTGAGTGCTACGGGGCGATAGTCATTTTGTTCAGTTACCTTTACTTTCTTGGGTACAGGAACAATGGTGGCCATCTTGACGCATGTGGGGACAGCAGACTGGGATAGGGAGAGATTGAATATGTCCGTAAACACACCAGCCAGCTGGTCTGCACATGCTCTGAGGACACGACTAGGGATGCCGTCTGGGCCGGCAGCCTTGGAGGTTAACATGCTTAAATGTCTTACTCACGTCGGCTACGGAGAAGGAGAGGCCACAGTCCTTGGTAGTGGGCCTCGTCGGTGGCACTGTGTTATCCTCAAAGCGGGCAAAGAAGGTGTTTAGCTTGTCCGGAAGCGAGACTTTGGCTGGTTTTCCTTTTGTAGTCCGTGATTGTCTGTAGACCCTGCCACATACGTCTTGTGTCTGAGCCATTGAATTGCGACTCCAATTTGTCTTTATACTCATGTTTTGCCAGTTTAATTGCCTTGCGGAGTGAGTAGCTACACTGTTTGTATTCTGCCATATTCCCAGTCACCTTGCCATGGTTGAATGTGGTGGTTCGCACTTTCAGTTTTGTGCGAATGCTGCCATCTATCCACGGTTTCTGGTTAGGGTAGGATTTAATAGTCACAGTGGGCACAACAATACTAATACGCTTCCTGATAAACTCAGTCACCGTTTCAGTGTATTCGTCTAAATTATTTACGCAAGCTACCCGGAACATATCCCAGTCCACGTGATGAAAACAATCTTGAAGCATAGATTCTGATTGGTCAGAACAGCGTTGAATAGGCCTTAGCACGGGTACTTCCTGTTTGAGTTTCTGCCTATAGGAAGGGAGGAGCAAAATGGAGTCGTGGTCAGATTTGCCGAAAGGAGGGCGGGGGAGGGCCTTATAACCATCCCGGAAATTCGAATAGCAATGGTCGAGAATTTTAGCAGCCCGAGTACAACAGTCGATATGTTGATAGAACTTCGGCAGCCTAGTCCTCAAATTTGATTTGTTAAAATACCCAGCTACAATAAATGCAGCCTCAGAATATGTGGTTTCCAGTTTGCATAAAGTCCAGTGAAGTTCTTTGAGGGCCGTCGTGGTATCGGCTTGAGGGGGGATATACACGGCCGTGACTATAACCGAAGAAAATTATCTTGGGAGATAATACGGTCGGCATTTGATTGTGAGGTATTCTAGGTCGGGTGAACAGAAGGACTCGAGTTCCTGTATGTTACTACAATTACACCATGAGTCGTTAATCATGAAACACACACCTCCGCCCTTCTGCTTCTCGGGAGAGATCTTTATTCCTGTCTGCGCGATGAACTGAGAACCCATCTGGCTGGACCGATTTCGACAGAATATCCCCAGAGAGCCATGTTTCCGTGAAACAAAGTATGTTAGAGGCCCTGATGTCTCTCTGGAAAGAAATCCTTGCCCTGAGCTCGTCGACTTTGTTATCCAAACACTGAACATTGGCGAGTAATATACTTGGAACCAGCAGGCCGCTCCGAGTGCCTCTTCTCCGCAAACAAAGGATCTGCTTCGGGAAAGTCGTATTCCTGGTTGCCATCTTCGTCGGCGCCAGAGATCAGGGGTCAAGAGAAGACCGAGGTACTTATTGTTGGAGCCAAAGCACAGAGAGAGAATATGGCTGCACATTTTAATTCACGGACAATAAAAGATAAAACACCAGGTAAAAAACCCAGGTGTTAGTTTAAATTCTGAATTACATTTCGAATCACACATTAGGTATGTGAACAAAATAGTGTTTAACACACGAGGAACATTGCCAAGATGCGGCCGTTTCTCTCTCAGGCTGATACAGACAGACTCATCCATGCTTTTATTACAAGCAGGCTTGACTACTGTAATGCTCTCCTGTCTGGTCTACCCAAGAAAGCCATTGGTCAACTGCAAAACATACAGAATGCTGCAGCACGAGTACTGACCAAAACCTGATGGAGAGCACACATTACACTGGTATTAAAAGGTCTCTGCACTGGCTGCCTGTGAGGTTTAGAATTAATTTTAAGATTATTCTATTGGTCCACCCCAATACACGTCAGACATGCTTTTAAGTAATGTACCCAGTAGGTCCCTCAGGTCCTCTGGCACTGACCTTTTAACTCCACCAACGCCTAGGACCAAGAGGCTTGGAGAGGCAGCCTTTAGTTATATATGGAAAAGCCTGCCAGAGAACCTGAGGGGGATCTAAACTGTGGACATATTTAGAAGAGATATTTAAAGGAATCTTTTTAGCTTTGCTTTTCCTTAGCGTGCTTTTTAGACATTCAGTTTTTGTCATTCTTTAAAATGTGTATCTCATGTTTGTTGTGTGGTAAATATTTCAGCTTTTATTTTCATGTTTTTTGTTTTGTTTCGTTCCTGTGAAGCACATTCCATGTCTTAAATGTGCTGTAAAGATTAAGCTTGATTTGATTAGTGACCGTTTGACATGCAGTATTACCTTAAAAATTGTACAACAAAGCTGATTTAGAGGATATTAATATATATTTTTTATGCAGTTCAGATTTGTAGGCCATATGACCCAGCCCTAGTACCTGCCTACCACTGGTCCCCTGCTGTTGATTCAGTATAACATCTATCACAATGCATCTTGGGGGTAATGGAAAAAGGAGCATCAGTGGTTATATTGCTAAAGCAGAAATCAATCTGTTCCAGACATGCCACTTATAATCTGAAACAAGGAGCCTCAGCTAGGGACAGTAAATTACATAACCATTTAATGGACAAATGTTCTAACATGTTCGGAATTGTATTAATGACATTCAACTAAACATACTGGTTTTGATATATTCTGTCACTCTTAATTCACTCCGGTAGATTAAATCCATTTATAAAGGGGGTAAGGAAGCCCTGTCTCTCGGCCGTAAAGCATGTATAGTGAGTTATTAGCTGAAAAACCACCGGTTACCTTCCGATTACCTTAATATCAACACCCAGGGAATTGATTCATCAATACCCGGTGTAAATAACAGTCAGGACTTTTCAATAATGAAGAGAAACTGGATGAGAGAAGAGCCAAGGAGGACGGCCACAGGTTTAGGACTGATTCATAAACACCGTCGCAACAGCGGAATCACTGACTACCTTCCGGAGACACTTGAAACCCGATAAACCTCTTTAAGGAATAAATAGTATAAAGTAATCCTTCAAACACCCCCCCCCCCCCCCCCCTTAAAAAAAAAAAACAAGTGCTTGTCCCACTGGCTTTCATAAATTGAATGCACCAATTTGTAAGTCGCTCTGGATAAGAGCGTCTGCTAAATGATGTTAATGTAAATGCAATTGGCCAGAATCTTATGGTATGGTGCCAGCTTTTAATATATAATCTAATGTATAGTGTGTCAGCATTGCCATCCAACAGCGAAACAAATCACAAGGCGCTCTAATAGGTTAAAGCCATATCAAACAGTACACCACAAGGCGCTCTAATAGGTTAAAGCCATATCAAACAGTACACCACAAGGCGCTCTAATAGGTTAAAGCCATATCAAACAGTACACCACATGACCAAAAGGGTGTGGACAAGGAAATGTTTCTAATCGTTTTTCCATCATTCATTTTTCCCATTCAAAAAAAAACTTTAAATAAGGTCTGTGTTTCGTGGCGTGATGTTTTGATAACCGTGTAAATCTCTCTAGGACAAGGTTTTATCAATATATTTGCCTGTATTTACCCCCCAAAAATGAAACGCTAATTAGCTGCTAATGTGGCTATCATAAAGAACTACAAATGCCATGATGATCTGGACGAGACTGCCGAATCGAGGCAAAGGTAAGAATCTCTGGATTAACTACACTACATCACCAAAAGCATGTGAACACCTGCTCGTAGAATATCTCACTGCAAAATCATGGGCATTAATATGGAGTTGGTCCCCCCTTTGCTGCTATAACAGCCTCCACTCTTCTGGGAAGGCTTTCCACTAGATGTTGGAACATTGCTGCGGGGACTTGCTTCCATTCAGCCACAAGCGCATTAGTGAGGTCGGACGCTGATGTTGGGCGATTAGGCCTTGGCTCGCAGTCGGCGTTCCAATTCATCCCAAAGGTGTTCGATGGGGTTGAGGTCGGGGCTCTGTGCAGGTCAGTCAAGTTCTTCCACACCGATCTCAACAAACCATTTATGTATGGACCTCGCTTTGTGCACGGGGGCATCGTCATGCCGAAACAGGAAAAGGATTTCAGCAGTAACAGCACTTAAAGTTGACCAGGGCAGCTCCTGCAGGGCAGAAATTTGATGAACTGACTTGTTGGAAAGGTGGCATCCTATGACGGTGACACGTTGAAAGTCACTGAGTTCTTCAGTAAGGCTATTCTACTGCCAGTGTTTGTCTATGGAGATTGCATGGCGGTGTGCTCGATTTTATACACCTGTCAGCAACGGGTGTGGCTGAAATAGCCGAATCCACTAATTTGAAGGGGTGTCCACATACTTTTGTATATATGTCAACTGGTTGACTCCTACACACAGATCTGAGGTTCTCTATAGTCATAACTCAGTATATGCTTCACAGTTGTACACTTTACATATACTGAACAAAAATATAAAAACGCAACGTGCAACAATTTCAAAGACGGTCCTGAGTTACAGTTCGGGATGCAAAAGTCTGCCGGTCTCACGGTAATTGAACGTTAATTAACAAACAAGTTTAGCAACTCCAGGGCTTCACGCATACATAGACATTTACATTTTAGTCATTTAGCAGACACTCTTATCCAAAGCGACTTACGGTTAAGTGAGTGCATACATTTTCATACTGGCCCCCCGTGGGAAACGAAACCCACAACCCTGGCGTTGCAAGCGCCATGCTCTACCAACTGAACTACAGGGGATACAAGCTGCATACAAGCAGCTGATGCACACCTTTGGAACATCTACATAAAAAAAAAGTAAATATATCAATTTAATATACACCATCACAATGAATCAATTTATTTTAGTCAGGCTGCACAGCTGTTCTCTCATCAAGTGATCATATTTTTACCCATCAGACTATTCTCAATTGAATCTTGTCTTTACTAATATGTCAAATTTGTTTAAATTTACAATGCCCCATTATCAAATGGGCAGGAACAGGGGAAGGGGAAAAAATACATGTAATCCGTATGTACTCGAAATAGCGTTTTATAGTGGAGCTGTGCTTAATATGAACAGCTGAGAAAGAAATAAACATTTCTCTACATGCATCAAGCACTGTTTGAGGAGCATGCTCTCGCTGCGCGACAGGTGATATTCTGCCCAAACTCTGTATGCCATGGGCTCTCCAACCCTGTTCCTGCAGCGACTCAGCGCTTAATTTGGGAAACCAAGTGAAATCTGTTCTGGAACATCGATTGTAACATGTTTTCGCAACGAAACATATTTCACTTAACCGTTGACAGCCCATCTGCGCGCTTGAGAAAGGAATAAAGGAGCGAGAGGAGATGGAAACGCATGGTGGTGAGATTCTGTAGCTAAAAAGGTAATGTGTCAGCCTATTAATTATGAAAATAAAAAATCATCCCTATTACTAGGCTATTCAAAATCATATACAAATTCACTAACTGTATGCCACCCTGCACAATCAATGAACCAACAGCATCGACTAGGGTTATACGTTCTCTCCCAGACTCATGGATAGACATTTTGTAGCAGCGTAGCATGAGGTAAGCAGTCCATCCAGTATGCATAATAATACAGTCCACGCTCAAAGGAGATTATTCAAATGTGTTTAATTGTGGAGTGTAGGCTAGAACAATGACGTACCAAAGACATCTTCAATCAGTTTTGTTTTGTGTTTTTCTGCCATGCATAATATGTGTTAGACTAGGTATTGTGTAAGAGCACAATCAGTTTTAATTCAGGCATTTTTTTTATTTTGGGGGGGGGTGCATAATCTCTAATATGCATTAGATTGTTATGAATTAATCATCACCTTAGAAAGCGCTGTCCATTTCGTTGTGTTTGAAACAACATCCACAAGTACCATGTTTTACACTCATCTTCAACTTGCTGTTGAACTTCTTTCTTCAAATTGATCATCACAGTGAGGTGAGTTTTAAAAGCATGATACTGTTTGATGATAAGTGTTTGATGTGATTTTAGATTGCATTTACATTGATGTCAGAGTGGTTAGAGGGACAATAGAGCCCTGAGTACCAGGCCATTAGGACCTGATGGTTAGAGGGACAATAGAGCCCTGAGTACCAGGCCATTAGGACCTGATGGTTAGAGGGACAATAGAGCCCTGAGTACCAGGCCATTAGGACCTGATGGTTAGAGGGACAATAGAGCCCTGAGTACCAGGCCATTAGGACCTGATGGTTAGAGGGACAATAGAGCCCTGAGTACCAGGCCATTAGGACCTGATGGTTAGAGGGACAATAGAGTCCTGAGTACCAGGCCATTAGGACCTGATGGTTAGAGGGACAATAGAGTCCTGAGTACCAGGCCATTAGGACCTGATGGTTAGAGGGACAATAGAGCCCTGAGTACCAGGTCATTAGGACCTGATGGTTAGAGGGACAATAGATCCCTGAATACCAGGCCATTAGGACCTGATGGTTAGAGGGACAATAGAGCCCTGAGTCCCAGGCCATTAGGACCTGATGGTTAGAGGGACTATAGAGCCCTGAGTACCAGGCCATTAGGACCTGATGGTTAGAGGGACAATAGAGCCCTGAGTACCAGGCCATTAGGACCTGATGGTTAGAGGGACAATAGAGCCCTGAGTACCAGGTCATTAGGACCTGATGGTTAGAGGGACAATAGAGCCCTGAGTACCAGGTCATTAGGACCTGATGGTTAGAGGGACAATAGATCCCTGAATACCAGGCCATTAGGACCTGATGGTTAGAGGGACAATAGAGCCCTGAGTACCAGGCCATTAGGACCTGATGGTTAGAGGGACAATAGAGCCCTGAGTACCAGGCCATTAGGACCTGATGGTTAGAGGGACAATAGAGCCCTGAGTCCCAGGCCATTAGGACCTGATGGTTAGAGGGACTATAGAGCCCTGAGTACCAGGCCATTAGGACCTGATGGTTAGAGGGACAATAGAGCCCTGAGTACCAGGCCATTAGGACCTGATGGTTAGAGGGACAATAGAGCCCTGAGTACCAGGCCATTAGGACCTGATGGTTAGAGGGACAATAGAGCGCTGAGTACCAGGCCATTAGGACCTGATGGTTAGAGGGACAATAGAGCCCTGAGTCCCAGGCCATTAGGACCTGATGGTAGTTAGCTAGTTGGGTACTACCAAAGCATGTCCAGAGTGGATAAGAGGAGATTACCGTGACATAACGGTCACGTGGATTTTTACTGCGGTATTGACTCATGACTGCCGGTGTGGCAATTATGCAGTCACCACAACAGCCCTAGTTACAGCTCATATAAGGAAATAAATCAGTTGAAATACATTCATTGGGCCCTAATCTATGGATTTCACATGACTGGGAATACAGATATGCATCTGTTGGTCACAGATAACATTTTTTATTTTTTTTTAAGGTAGGGGCGTGGATCAGAAAACCAGTCAGTATCGGGTGACCACCATTTGCTTCATGCAGCGCGACACATCTCCTTCGCATAGAGTTGATCAGGCTGTTGATTGTGGCCTGTGGAATGTTGTCCCACTCTTCAATGGCTGTGTGAAAGTTGCTGGATATTGGGTGGGGGAACTGGAACACGCTGTCGTACACGTCGATCCAGAGCATCCCAAACATGCTCATTAGGTGACATGTTTTGTGAGTATTAAGGCCATGGAAGAACTGGGACATTTTCAGCTTCCAGGAATTGTGTACAGATCCTTGTGACATGGGGCTGTGCATTATCATGCTGAAACAGAGGTGATGGCGGCGGATGAATGGCACGACAATGGGCCTCAGGAACTCGTCACGGTATCTCTGTGCATTCAAATTGCCATCGATAAAATGCAATTGTGTTAGTTGTCTGTAGCTTATGCCTGCCCATACCATAACCCCACCGCCACCATGGGGCACTCTGTTCACAACGTTGACATTAGCAAACCGCTCGCCCACACGACGCCATACACATGGTCTGCGGTTGTGAGCACAGTTGGACTTACTGTCACATAAATAAATAAAAGATGGAAGCGGCTTATGGTAGAGAAATTAACATTCAATTCTCTGGAAACAGCTCTGGTGGACATTCCTGCAGTCAGCATGCCAATTGCACGCTCCCTAAAAACTTGAGACATCTGTGACATTGTTGTGTGACAAAAGTGTACATTTTAGAGTGGCCTTATTGTCCCAGGCACAGGGTGCACCTGTGTAATGATGACGTTGTTTAATCAGCTTGATATGCCAAACCTATCAGGTGGATGGATTATGTCTTGGCAAAGGAGAAATGCTCACTAACAGGGATGTAAACAAATTTGCGCACAAAATTAGAGAGAAATAAGCTTTTTGTGCATATGGAACATTTCTGGGATCTTTTATTTCAGCTCATGAAACATGGGACCAACACTTTACATGTGATTATTAAAATGATTAAATGTAAAATGAGTCATTCTACACAGCGAGTGGTGACGTGTCCTTGTGACGTTCTGCAGACACTCGCATGTAATTAAATAGAACATTATCTCTATGGTTACTGGTTAGTGAGCATGCTACTGTCTGGTTGCCTGGGTGACTGGTCACCTGGGTGTCTGGCTGGGTGACTGTTCTGCAGCCTAGTACAGTAATGCCTACAGTGTGTTCCTGCTTGGACTATTGACGTGGCAGGAAGTCAGGGACAAAGGATGTCTAGCTGCACACTGTGGATCTGTACTGGGGTACAGGGGAACTAAGTCTAGGACTGTCTCCATGGCCTTCAACTATACCTCCTCTCCTATGTCCACTCCTATGTCCACTCCTATGTCCACTCCTATGTCCACTCCTATGTCCACTCCTCCCCTCCCTTCCCTCCGATCTGAAAGAAGTGACCAGGTGAAAGCCAGCCTAATGATGAGCTTCCACCATATTTCTAAAACATAACGATGCTTCACCATATTGTTACAACATAACGATGCTTCCACCATTTTCTTTTCTCCAGTCACGTCAGTGTTACAGGGTGGTCCAAGAACACTGGGAGTGTGACAGTACTGGGGTAGGAGACACTAGTCTGTGTCCCTAATAGCACCCCATTCCCTACATCCTGCCCTACTTTTGATCAGACCCCTAAGAGCCCTGGTCAAAAGGTAGGGCACTATAAAGGGAACTGAGTGAGAAATCACAGCTCTGTACCCTCTGCAGCCTAAAGGGATACTTTGGGATGTTGGCAATGAGGCCCTTTATCGACTTCCCCAGAGTCAGATTAACTTGTGGATACCATTTTTATGTCTCTGCGTGCAGTTTGAAGTTGCTAGCTAGCTTTAGCATAATGACTGGAAGTTCTCTGCTGCAAATGACTGGAACGAACTGCAAAAATCTCTGAAGCTGGAGACTCTTATCTCCCTCACTATCTTTAAGCATCAGTTGTCAGAGCAGCTTACCGATCACTGCACCTGTACACAGCCCATCTATAATTAGTCCACCCAACTACCTCATCCCCATTTTGTTATTTACATTGTTATTTATTTTGCCAATTTGCACCCCAGTATCTCTATTTGCACATCATCTTCTGCACATCTATCACTCCAGTGTTAATACTAAACTATAATTGTAATTATTTTGCACTATGGCCTATTTATTGCCTTACCTCCATAACTTACTACATTTGCACACACTGTATATAGATTTTCTATTGTGTTATTGACTGTACGTTTTGTTTATTCCATATGTAACTGTGTTGTTTTTACAGCACTGCTTTGCATTATCTTGGCCAGGTCGCAGTTGTAAATGAGAACTTGTTCTCAACTGGCTTTCCTGGTTAAATAAAGAAAATAAAAAAATATGGTACTGTATTTGCTAGCAGATACCCAGACACTTCCAGTCATTGCGCAACCTCTAACTTCCTTCGTATTGGACACCGACACAGTGAACACACACACCTAGCGGTTAGAGCGTTGGGACAGTAAACTAGCTAACACCAGGACAGATGAAGACCTAGCTAACCAGTAACTAGCTAACACCTGACACAGATGAAGACCTAGCTAACCAGTAAACTAGCTAACACCAGGACAGATGAAGACCTAGCTAACCAGTAAACTAGCTAACACCAGGACAGATGAAGACCTAGCTAACCAGTAACTAGCTAACACCAGGACAGATGAAGACCTAGCTAACCAGTAACTAGCTAACACCAGGACAGATGAAGACCTAGCTAACCAGTAAACTAGCTAACACCAGGACAGATGAAGACCTAGCTAACCAGTAACTAGCTAACACCTGACACAGATGAATACCTAGCTAACCAGTAAACTAGCTAACACCTGACACAGTTGAAAGGGGAAACATGGAAGTATTTCTGCAACTCCCCCTCCACTGCTACATTTTATTTTCCAGAGGAAACTACTTTTGACAAGAGCCCAACTACATAACAAAACTCCATCGTAATGTTTACTTTACCTAAGTAACCACATGGACGCATGACATCTCCAGATCTCCAGAACCTTGTAAAGATAAAGACTATCTCAAAGCTGAGAAGAGAAAAGCAACATACTGCTTTACTCCCTAGTCTTACTGGAAGTAGAACAACCTACTGCAATAACAGCTTTCCCTAGTACCATAGCACACACACACACAGACGAGGTTTCTTTCTCCCAGTTAGATTTTTTTAACCATCTGAGCCCATGGTTAGACCTGGGTTAGACCACCCTGTGGAAACCCTGCTTCACTCTGCCTTGATATGACTGAGCCCATGGTTAGACCTGGGTTAGACCTGGGTTAGACCTGGGTTAGACCACCCTGTGGAAACCCTGCTTCACTCTGCCTTGATATGACTGAGCCCATGGTTAGACCTGGGTTAGACCTGGGTTAGACCTGGGTTAGACCTGGGTTAGACCTGGGTTAGACCTGGGTTAGACCTGGGTTAGACCTGGGTTAGACCTGGGTTAGACCACCCTGTGGAAACCCTGCTTCACTCTGCCTTGATATGACTGAGCCCATGGTTAGACTGGGTTAGACCTGGGTTAGACCTGGGTTAGACCTGGGTTAGACCTGGGTTAGACCTGGGTTAGACCACCCTGTGGAAACCCTGCTTCACTCTGCCTTGATATGACTGAGCCCATGGTTAGACCTGGGTTAGACCTGGGTTAGACCTGGGTTAGACCTGGGTTAGACCTGGGTTAGACCTGGGTTAGACCTGGGTTAGACCACCCTGTGGAAACCCTGCTTCACTCTGCCTTGATATGACTGAGCCCATGGTTAGACCTGGGTTAGACCTGGGTTAGACCTGGGTTAGACCTGGGTTAGACCTGGGTTAGACCTGGGTTAGACCTGGGTTAGACCACCCTGTGGAAACCCTGCTTCACTCTGCCTTGATATGACTGAGCCCATGGTTAGACCTGGGTTAGACCTGGGTTAGACCTGGGTTAGACCTGGGTTAGACCTGGGTTAGACCTGGGTTAGACCTGGGTTAGACCTGGGTTAGACCTGGGTTAGACCACCCTGTGGAAACCCTGCTTCACTCTGCCTTGATATGACTGAGCCCATGGTTAGACCTGGGTTAGACCTGGGTTAGACCTGGGTTAGACCTGGGTTAGACCTGGGTTAGACCTGGGTTAGACCTGGGTTAGACCTGGGTTAGACCTGGGTTAGACCTGGTTAGACCACTGTGGAAACCCTGCTTCACTCTGCCTTCCATGGTTAGACCTGGGTTAGACCTGGGTTAGACCTGGGTTAGACCTGGGTTAGACCTGGGTTAGACCTGGGTTAGACCACCCTGTGGAAACCCTGCTTCACTCTGCCTTGATATGAGGGGGTAAAGCAATATGGCAGAAACTGCTGACACGGTCATCTGAGCCATCCGATTGGCCAGCCGTAGTGCACTTGATTTGCTCTCTGGGCCCGCCGGGAAGGCAGAGTTTGTACCTTCAGACACATGAAATGGTTAAAAATGGCAACAGTTTGCATATGGGGTGCGCAGGGCAGCTGAATCGGGTGAACATACCGCCAAGAACCCGTGACAAATATAAAATAAAATAAATTGGCTTTATCGTTGGATTTTTTTACAGAAATGTTTGGCGATCGACTAGGAACGCCTTGGAAAACAACCAGTGGATCGTGATCGACCGGTTGATGACCACTGCTCTAGAAAGTTGAGTGAAGTCTCCCTGTGGGCTGGTATTTCTGCGCGGCAGTCCCAGGGGTACTGCACATGCAGCTTAGAGAGAACATTGATCCTCAGTACTCCCTTATTTCTCTACTTTCTATTACTCGGTTCTTTCTTCCCTTTTCCATTTGTTTTGTTATGTGTATAATTCCTAAACAAATCAAAATATATTTTAAAAAATGTGAGATTCTTCAAAGTGGCCACCCTTTGCCATGATGACAGCTTTGCACACTCTTGGCATTCTCTCAACCAGCTTCATGAGGTAGTCACCTGGAATGCATTTCAATTCACAAGTGTGCCTTGTTAAAAGTTAATTTGTGGAATTTCTTTCCTTCTTTTGAGCCAGTTAGTTGTGTTGTTACAAGGTATACAGAAGATAGCCCTATTTGGTAAAAAACCGAGTCCATATTATGGCAAGAACAGCTCAAATAAGCAAAGAGAAACGACAGTCCATCATTACTTTAAGACATGAAGGTCAATCAATCCAGAAAATGTCAAGAACTTTAAAAGTTTCTTCAAGTGCAGACGCAAAAACCATCAAACGCTATGATGAAACTGGCTCTCATGAGGACCGCCACAGGAAAGGAAGACCCAGATTTAACTCTGCTGCAGAGGATCATTTCATTAGTTACCAGCCTCAGAAATTGCAGCCCAAATAAATGCTTCACAGAGTTCAATAACAGACACATCTCAACATCAACTGTTCAGAGGAGACTGTGTGAATAAGGCCTTCATGGACAAATTGCTGCAAAGAAACCACTACTAAAGGACACCAATAAGAAGAAGAGACTTGCTTGGGCAAAGAAACACGAGCAATGGACAGAGGCGTGGAAATCTGTAATTTGGGGTCTGATGAGTCCAAATTTGAGATTTTTGGTTTCAACCGCCGTGTCTTTGCGAGACGCAGAGTAGGTGAACGGATGATCTCTGCATGTGTTATTTCCCACCTTAAAGCATGGAGGAGGTGTTATGGTGTGATGGTGCTTTGCTGGTGACACTGTCTGTGATTTATTTAGAATTCAAGGCACACTTAACCAGCATGGCTACCACAGCATTCTGCAGCGAAATGCCATCCCATCTGGTTTGCGCTTAGAGGGACTATCATTTGTTTTTCAACAGAACAATGACCCAAAACACACCTCCAGGCTGTGTAACTATTTGACTAAGGAGAGTGATGGAGTGCTGCATCAGATGACCTGGCCTCCACAATCACCCGATCTCAACCCAATTGAGATGGTTTGGGATGAGTTGGACCGCAAAGTGAAGGAAAAGCAGCCAACAAGTGCTCAGCATATGTGGGAACTCCTTCAAGATTGTTGGAAAAGCATTCCAGGTGAAGCTGGTTGAGAGAATGCCAATAGTGTGCAAAGCTGTCATCAACACAAATGGTGGCTATTTGAAGAAACTCAAATCTAAAATATATTTTGATTTGTTTAACACTTTTTTCATTACTTCATGATTCCATATGTGTTATTTAATAGTTTTGATGTCTTCACTATTATTCTACAATCTAGAAAATAGTTTTTAAAAAAACCATTGAATGAGTAGGTGTCCAAACTTTTGACTGGTACTGTATAATATATAGGTGTGTAGAGAGAGCGAGAGAGGCTAGAAATTCAGGGATTAAAAACAAAGTTGTCAGTGTACGCCGTCGACTGAAATTAAATCCGCAATCTGGATCCTCAGAGGATCTAGATCATTTGTACCATATTACGTATTGGATCGCTAAATAATACAACTTTTACATTACCGTGTAGTTTACCAATAAAAATGGTCTGACGCTGAAGTGGACATACTTGGTTTTCATATATCTAAAGAAATAAAAGAGCTTACAAAAAGTTTTTTTTTTTTTTTTAGCAAAAATAGATAAGATCTTGCTGCCATGGAAAGGAAAATACCTGTCTATTTCTGGAAAAATCCCCCTGATTAACTCTTTAGTCATGTCCCTGTTTACCTATTTACTTACGGCCCTGCTTACACCGAACGATTTGTCTTTTAAATTAAGCATAAAATATTTTACTTTATTTGGAACGGCAAGCCAGACAAAATAGAATGTGCTTATTTATATAATGAATATTAGTTTGGGGGGCTAAAATTATTAAATATTAAAGCATTAAAAACAAACTAACTAAAAGCATCAGTCATACAAAAGTTCTTGTTAAACCCAAACTGGTTCTCCAGTAGGTTAGTAAGAAAGGCCTTGACCCTTGGTTTCCCTTTATCCAGATTACAGCTAACTTTTAGTTAATTGAAAATGGAACCTTTTTCTAAATATCACCCTTTCTAAAAAAAAAAAAACAAGCCATACAAAGCTGGTTGCAATTCCAGTTTCATTCTCCAGAAAAGACAAATATTACAACAAATATGGTTAAATTGAAATACACTAATAGATAAAAAAAAAAAAAAAATGTATTTATATATATTTTTAAAGAATCATCTTTGTTAATGATATTATGAATAGGAAAGGTGGAGTTATGTCACGTGCAGTTCACAAACATATGGAAATGTTTACTCTATCCAAAATTACAACCAACTGACTGCAGCTTTACCACAAAAATGGAGGAGGCAAGTGGAAGGGGGAGAAGGTTAGGAACTAGTTTTTTTGCCCTTTCAAGACCAAAATTGGCAACAACTAAATAAATCTTGCCACAAATAGAATGTTACGTATATGGGGCATACAACAATCTCAGCTCAGCAGATTTTGCTATGAAGAGAATCATTAGATCACTTATTTTGGTATTTCCCCCATGTAGCTTGTTTCTGGTCACAGGTTCAGGAATGGCAGAAAAATCACATTTATCTCAAATGAACCCTTAAAATAGCACTGTTGGGAGATTTGGAAAACCATAGTCAATCAACAATATGATATACATTTTAGTAAAAAATATTTACCATTAACTTACAATCTGTAGATACTATGCGATTAGACAGGTTCAGAATTTATGTGAAACATCACAGCTGAAAACTACATGGCACATATTACTCATAAGAGGGTGGTTTACGGAGATAGGTGGGATGGACTGAGAGTAGCTGAGGGGTGGGGTTAGGGTGATAGGTGGGATGGACTGAGAGTAGCTGAGGGGTGGGGTTAGGGTGATAGGTGGGATGGACTGAGAGTAGCTGAGGGGTGGGGTTAGGGTGATAGGTGGGATGGACTGAGAGTAGCTGAGGGGTGGGGTTAGGGTGATAGGTGGGATGGACTGAGAGTAGCTGAGGGGTGGGGTTAGGGTGATAGGTGGGATGGACTGAGGGTAGCTGAGGGGTGGGGTTAGGGTGATAGGTGGGATGGACTGAGGGTAGCTGAGGGGTGGGGTTAGGGTGATAGGTGGGATGGACTGAGAGTAGCTGAGGGGTGGGGTTAGGGTGATAGGTGGGATGGACTGAGAGTAGCTGAGGGGTGGGGTTAGGGTGATAGGTGGGATGGACTGAGAGTAGCTGAGGGGTGGGGTTAGGGTGATAGGTGGGATGGACTGAGAGTAGCTGAGGGGTGGGGTTAGGGTGATAGGTGGGATGGACTGAGAGTAGCTGAGGGGTGGGGTTAGGGTGATAGGTGGGATGGACTGAGAGTAGCTGAGGGGTGTGGTTAGGGTGATAGGTGGGATGGACTGAGAGTAGCTGAGGGGTGGGTTTAAAAGCTCATGTTTTTATGGCTGAAAACACTATGTACAGTGCATTCGGAAAGTATTCAGATCCCTTGACTTTATCCACATTTTGATACGTTACAGCCTTATTCTAAAATTGATTCAATTGTTTTTCCCCCCATCAATCTACACACAATTCCCCATAATGTTGAGCAAAAACAGTGACATTTTTTGCTAATGTATTAAAAATTCAAAAAGGAAATATAACATTTACATAAGTATTCAGACCCTTTACTCAGTACTTTGTTTTAGCACCTTTGGCAGCGATTACAGCCTCGAGTCTTCTTGGGTATGACGCTACAAGCTTGGCACACCTGTATTTGGGGAATTTCTCCCATTCTTCACTGCAGATCCTCTCAAGCTCTGTCAGGTTGGATGGGGAGAGTTGCTGCACAGCTATTTTCAGGTCTCTCCAGAGATGTTCGATCGGGTTCAAGTCCGGGCTCTGGCTAGGCCACTCAAGGACATTCAGAGACTTGTCCCGAAGCCACTCCTGCGTTGTCTTGGCTGTGTGCTTAGGGTCGCTGTCCTGTTGGAAGGTGAACCTTAACCTGCTCAGGGCCTCAGACTGGGGTGTTCATCAAGGATCTCTCTCTACTTTGCCTCGATCCTGACTAGTCTCCCAGTCCCTGCCGCTGAAATACATCCCCACAGCATGATGCTGTACTACCGTGCTTCACCGTAGGGATGGTGCCAAGTTTCCTCCAGACGTGACGCTTGGCATAATCTTGGTTTCATCAGACCAGAGAATCTTGTTTCTCATGGTCAGAATCTTTAGGTACCTTTTGGATGTTTCCACTTCACAATAACAGCACTTACAGTTGACCGGGTCATCTCTAGCAGGGCAGAAATTTGACAAACTGACTTGTTGGAAAGGTGACATCCTTATGATGGTGCCATGTTGAAAGTCACAGTTCTTCAGCAAGGCCATTGTACTGCCAATGTTAGTCAATGGAGATTGCATGGCTGTGTGCTCGATTTTATACACCTGTCAGCAACGGGTGTGGCTGAAATAGCAGAATCCACTAATTTGAAGGGGTGTCCATATACTTTTGTATATATAGCGTATTTCAAAATATCAAATTACATTATTTTTGCTATGTAACTATTGTAAACAAAACAAAAAAAGTAAAATGTGTGCAGAAGTTTTGCCCTCCGAAAAGGTAGGCAGCAAAAAATATATACAAATACAAAAACTGTTCATAGCTGATATAACATTTGAAACGTCTATCCTTTTGAAACCTTTACGAATACCATGTCTACTGTACATTTTTTCATGCTTTTTGTTCATGCTTTTTCTCACTTTCGTTTATTTCACTTGCACTTGCCTTACCTCCATAACTTGCTACATTTGCACACACTGTATATATATTTTCTGTTGTATTTTTTGACTTTATGTTTTGTTTTACCCCATATGTAACTCTGTGTTGTTGCTTTGCTTTATCTTGGCCAGGTCGCAGTTGTAAATGACAACTTGTTCTCAACTGGCTTAAATATATAGAGAATATAAACATACAGTATGTTTCCAATGGCAATAAACCACCTTAGAATTGGATTGATGGAACGCGTGAGAGATAGAACGCGTGAGAGATAGAACGGGTGAGAGATAGAACGCGTGAGAGATAGAACGCGTGAGAGATAGAACGCGTGAGAGATAGAACGGGTGAGAGATAGAACGGGTGAGAGATAGAACGGGTGAGAGATAGAACGGGTGAGAGATAGAACGGGTGAGAGATAGAACGCGTGAGAGATAGAACGCGTGAGAGATAGAACGGGTGAGAGATAGAACGGGTGAGAGATAGAACGGGTGAGAGATAGAACGGGTGAGAGATAGAACGGGTGAGAGATAGAACGCGTGAGAAATAGAACGCGTGAGAGATAGAACGAGTGAGAGATAGAACGAGTGAGAGAGAGAGCGCAAGAAAGAGCGCGATGCAAAAAAGGCCCGCTTTAAAAATGAATGTCTCCGTCTTAACCGACTTCAGCGGCCAAACGCTCACCTTCGATGGCCCCTGGCACGCTGGAGCAGTGTGGTCTTTACAGATTCATCTAAGTTTCAACTGTACCGGGCAGATTTTCTAAAGACAGTGCCTGAAGAAGAAAAGTTGAAGACGTTTGTGTTTGGTTTGGTGACGTACCTCGATGAGCTTGTTGGCGTGCTCGCGGAACACCTGGGCGTATTCCTTCACCTCCTTCTCATTACCATTCTTCGCCGCTTCGATCAGAACCAGCAGAGGAACGTTGGTCTCCAGGAACGAGTCAGAGACATGATCCATGACCGCCTTACGCAGCTACACAGGGGGAGAGAGAGAGAGAGAGAGTCAGAGAGCTGGACAGTTATATTAGCTGTACTTGAGGAGAACAGAAACTAAATATTTTTTCCAACCTGTCTGCGGAGGTCTTTGGAGAAGGAATGGGAGGAGAGGGAGATGTACCAACCTGTCTGCGGAGGTCCCTAGTCTTCTTGGTCATCCTGTCGATGGCGGTGTTCAGAGCATCACTCCTGTCCTTCCTGCCAGCCTGGTGAGAGAGAGAGAGACAAGATTAGAGAGAGACCTACTGACTGGTAATGACTATTTCCACAGAGACAGAGACCAAGGGTAAGAGGTGGCTGAAAGTCACTGAGGGATGAATCACACGCCTTAAGAAGACAATCATTTATAATACAGCGATATGAGTGAGATAGGCCAGACATACGAACAACTGTTTGTTTAAAACCATTAGAGCCCAACTAAAAACAGACAGTTTACAGATATGATTAGTCAGGGAGAGAACAGTACAGATATCGCTCATCCATCTCTCGTTCTCTCCCGCTCTCGTTGAGTTTCCCTGAGGAGGGATATCAACTCAACGGAAATAAAGTGTCTTGTGTGGAGCCTAATGATCACGGCAGCTACCTCCTACTGCGCCAAACCATGCCTAGATGTTCTATAGGTTTTAATTGGCCGACCAATCACCTTGCGCAGAACGCTCTAGTCATTTCCTTGTTCTGTTCTATCTAAGGGTGTTTGGAGATTGAGATCAGGATGAGCTAACACGGCACAGGAGGAATTTTCTCTCTCGTTCCCTCATTCTCACACTGTGAATGAATCTCACAGGGAGAAAGAGGGTGCATCCAAAATGTCACCCTATTCCCTTTGCAGTGCAATACTTTTGATCAGGGCCCAATAGGGAAGTAGCGCACTAAATAAGGAAAGGGTTGCCATTTGGGATGCAGATAGAATCTACCTTCGTAACAGAGGAGGACGCGAGCAGACCGCGAAGCTAGGTGACATCACAACAAGTCGTGTTCTACCACGGAGTGAGAAAAGAAGAAATGAATACCTCAACGTGTCGTGATGTAATCAGAAAGAGTTAATGCGGCCTGACTGCAGAGAGATTCCCAAAATAGGGCCCGTAGGACTTTGGTCAAAAGTAGTGCACTGCGTAGGGAATAGGGGTGACATTTGGGACGCATCCGGAGGGAGAGAGGGAGAGGGATCAAGTCATTAAAAGATAAGGTCGCAGTACTAGACTGTGACAGGCTACAGGAGAGGAGCAGGTTGTTAATAGAACTGAATAAATACACTGAACTGGAGCTGGCTGGCTTGTCATCAGCATCCACTAACACTGCATATTATCAGACTGTTCCAATGCTATGCTAACAATTAACAGGTTAGCAAACAGGCTAGACAGCCAAATGATATGCTATTATTAAGGCTAGCTAGGAGGATCCCATGCTATTATTATCAGGCTATTTAACAGGCTCCTAATGAAAAGTTCACCCCTGAAAAGCGTTCAGCGAGCACATGATAAAACTGTCAAACTCCGGTCCTCCACTATGAAAACAATCCACACACTCAACTCCACCTAACTCCTCCGACCGGTTGGGTTCAGAGACAGAGCAGCCAACAAGATAACCAGGTGTTGCTGACAGAAGATACAGGAGAACTATAGAATGTGTCCAAATGGCACCCTACTCATGGCATCTTATTGCCTATACAGTGCCCGTAGGGCTCTGGTCAAAAGCAGTACACTATATATAGGGACCAATGTGCCACTTGGGACAGATGCTTGGTCGTTGAGAAGAGAATGTGTTGAAATATGCATGATGAGCCTATACTGTACTGTAAATACATCAGAACAATATGGGACGGCTGGTAGGATAGAGGGGGATGGGGGAGTGGTCTGTCTGGTGGGATAGAGGGGGATGGGGGAGTGGTCTGTCTGGTGGGATAGAGGGGGATGGGGGAGTGGTCTGTCTGGGACCCACCCACTACTATCACAACAAATCAAGTTGAAGTATCACACACACACACACACACACACACACACACACACACACACACACACAAGGTCATAAACACCATTGAGCTAACAGGTTGGCATCTATAACACAACACTGGAGAGGAGACCCATCTTTAGAGAACCTCCCCCACAGAGGAGAGACAGAGGAGAAGAAGGGATGGGGAGGGGTGGGAGGAGAGGAGACCCATCTCCCACAGAGGAGAGACAGAGGAGAAGAAGGGATGGGGAGGGGTGGGAGGAGAGGAGACCCATCTCCCACAGAGGAGAGACAGAGGAGAAGAAGGGATGGGGAGGGGTGGGAGGAGAGGAGACCCATCTCCCACAGAGGAGAGACAGAGGAGAAGAAGGGATGGGGAGGGGTGGGAGGAGAGGAGACCCATCTCCCACAGAGGAGAGACAGAGGAGAAGAAGGGATGGGGAGGGGTGGGAGGAGAGGAGACCCATCCCCCACAGAGGAGAGACAGAGGAGAAGAAGGGATGGGGAGGGGTGGGAGGAGACCCATCTCCCACAGAGGAGAGACAGAGGAGAAGAAGGGATGGGGTGGGAGGAGAGGAGACCCATCTCCCACAGAGGAGAGACAGAGGAGAAGAAGGGATGGGGTGGGAGGAGAGGAGACCCATCTCCCACAGAGGAGAGACAGAGGAGAAGAAGGGATGGGGTGGGAGGAGAGGAGACCCATCTCCCACAGAGGAGAGACAGAGGAGAAGAAGGGATGGGGTGGGAGGAGAGGAGACCCATCTCCCACAGAGGAGAGACAGAGGAGAAGAAGGGATGGGATGGGATGGGGTGGGAGGAGACCCATGGCCTCCTTCTGACCAGACTATAGCATACCCACCTCCTGCTCAGGTCAACCAAGGGGGCTTTGCAGCATATTTCTACTGCTCTACCCCCTCCCTCCCTCACTCTCTTCTCTGGGAGTCCAGGGATTCATAAAAATGGCCATTTGTTTAATAATTATATTTTCTTTATGTCTGGCGTGTGTATGTTGTAGATATACAGCCAGTCAGACAACAGGCAGGCAAGGTTAAGATTTACAGTCCTGGTTGGTTTCAACAGGGAGCTGCCGCAACATGTTGGAGATATCAATATTCTGATGGTGACGAGTCAGCGGAAAGGACGGAAGACGAAAGAAAAATAGATGTGGAGAGGGAGAGGGGGAATGAGGCTCGTGAGCACTGTGCGCAAGGTGGAAAGCAAGCGAGTGAGCAAGCAAGAGAGCAGTAGAGAAAGTGCGAGCGCGCGAGAGAGAGAGAGAGAGAGAGAGAGAGAGAGAGAGAGAGAGAGAGAGAGAGAGAGAGAGAGAGAGAGAGAGAGAGAGGAAACAGCACTGATTATCGACGCCAGGCTGCCACCACTCTGTAGTGGTGAGTGGCTGCAACAAAAGCAGACCAACATCCCCGGCTTTCGGCTCCTCTTTTCTCTCTGCCACTGTTAGCTGGCTTCCTGAACGCCCAGAGCACATAGGAGGAGAGCAGCTCCCTCCAACTCACTGATCGCTGCAGTTGGCTGTGTTGGCCACCACACACCACGGACCGACCAACCCAACGGGTCTCTGCCTGCCGGGTCTCCCTGCCATCAACAAGTTAGGGGCTGGATGGTGAGGGGACGTAGAGGACCCCCCACCAGCCAAGAGGGGGACCATTTGATCCTCAATTAACCAATTGAGCTGACATCATTGCAGTGTGGAGGAAGGAGGGAACAAAAGGCTGAGGGAGAGCAGCAGAGACCGGCTGTGTTCAGAGCCAGGGCGCTTTGGACGCAAATCATCAACCAAAAACTAAGATATAATAAAAATGCAGCCGTTTTGATAATGTGGGATTAAAACTACAGAGGCAAAGAGGACTACTAGAAACCGACATCATCATCAACCAGGGACATGGGATTTGTGATTTTGTTTCAATTGGGAGGGCTCAAGAGCATCGCTGCTGCTTTATTCTTTCAGGAAGAGAAGAGCCCGGTTCCTTTTGTGATTCAGAAGGGCTTTTATTTTCTCTGTTTGGATCTGTGTTCCATCTGGCTGCTTCGGGAGTCTGCTGCGGAAAAGGACAGTTGAATGCAGCCTCCGATGTGCACAAAAGAATGGGTAAGTTATCCTCTTTTATCCAGAGAGTCTGGACCTGAATAGGAAACAGAGTGAAAAGGAGGGGCTGAGGGCTAATAGGGGTATTCAAGGCTTTTCCATTTACTTCCAATGTCATCCTCCTCTTCTTTCCCTTCTCTATTGCGGGGGGGGGGGGGGGGTGTAGTCAAGTCGTGATATTTTTATTAAATTAAACGACCAACTGACATGTTGTATAACAGTACGGGAAAAAACTCTACATTGGCATGGCACATCCTTCAAAAAACTCTACATTGGCATGGCACATCCTTCAAAAAACTCTACATTGGCATGGCACATCCTTTAAAGAATGTTGAGAGTAAACTGAACTTATATATATTTTTTAAAATCTACTGAATCACAAGGTATAATGATTATAGAAGCAGAGAGACGAAGAATGAGAAATCATTTAAAAAGGAAAATAACCTGCAGATCTTCTTCGTCTGATCATAACCCATTACGATGGGAGGAGAATGACAAGTCCTCATCACTGCTGCACGTATCAACACATTAGCTTCACATGTAACATCCTCTCAAACACAGAACAGATTTTTCCCCTTCCTTCCTTCCTTGCTTGCCGTCAAAGTAAACTCTGAACACTCATGTTCATAGCAGTGATGATATGCGATCGATAGTGTGTGAAGGTAGACGAAGCTAGAGGAAGACTAGAGGGAGGATAAAAATAAAATAAAAAACATTGACAGATCAGCTTTCCCTCCCCTTGGTTGATTTTTATTATTATCTTTAAACCCCCCAGGTTTCCATTCAAGGTGGCCATTGGTGGGACCTGCACCAACGGCATTGTGCCTGTGTGTGATCAGCATGCTGCTGTGCCTGCTGTCTCCTGCGTCATGCACAACCTGCCCCCAGAAATGCCGATGCGAGGACCAGCAGTTCTACTGTGACACCCAGGGATTAGAAGCGCCCCCGGACGGCGTTGACAGGGGGGCCCTGGGATTGTCGCTCCGCCACAACAGCATCGCTGAACTCAGCCCGGACCAGTTCTATGGCTTCTCCCAGCTCACCTGGCTCCACCTGGACCACAACCAGATCACCACGGTGCAGGAGGACGTCTTCCAGGGGCTCTACAAGCTCAAAGACCTCAACCTGAGCTCCAACCGGATCACCAAGCTGCCAAACACAACCTTCATCCACCTCATCAACCTACAGATCCTGGACCTGTCCTTCAACCTAATGACTGCGCTGGAGCCTGAGTTGTTCCACGGCCTCCGCAAGCTGCAGATCCTCCACCTGCGCTCCAACTCGCTGCGCACCACCCCCGTCCGGGCCTTCTGGGACTGCCGCAGCCTTGAGTACCTGGGTCTGTCCAACAACCGGCTGCGGAGCCTGGCCCGGAACGGCTTCGCTGGCCTCATTAAGCTCAGAGAACTCCACTTGGAACACAACCAGCTGACTAAGATCAACCTGGCCCACTTCCCCCGCCTGGTGGCTCTGCAGTTCCTTTACCTGCAGTGGAACAAGATCTCCAACCTGACCTGCAACATGGAGTGGACCTGGACCACGTTGGAGAAGCTGGACCTCACAGGGAACGAGATCCGGGTGCTGACCCCGGACGTGTTCGAGACGCTGCCCAACCTGAAGATCCTCCTACTGGATAACAACAAGCTAGACAGCCTGGACCCTCTGGTCATGGATATGTGGCTGTCTCTAGGTACCGTGGGGCTGTCCAGCAACCTTTGGGAATGTACCAAACGGATCTGCTCCCTGGCCACTTGGCTGAGCACCTTTAAGGGGAGGTGGGAACACTCCATCCTGTGCCACACCCCCGAGTACGCCCAGGGCGAGGAGATACTGGATGCCGTTTATGGATTCCAGCTTTGTCCGAATTTTACGGCGCCGCCACCGGTCGTCTTGACCACAAGCGCGTTGTCGACGGCCACGGACACGTCGACGGGAACGGCGGCGGAGGCCACCAGCTCGCTGTTTGGAATAATGCAGCAGACACCCACGCAGGACTTCTATTTGGATTTTGGGCGCTTTACGACAATAACGACAACGACCGCCACGCCACGCACCGCCCTGGCAACCGCCCTGGCAACCTCCGCCACGACAGTGGAGGGCGGCGGCGGAGCGGTGGGAGTCACGGAGGACTTCTCGGAGACGGACAACACGGTCCTAACCCAGAGGGTGATCATTGGAACTATGGTCCTTCTGTTTTCCTTCTTCCTCATTATTTTCATTGTGTATATCTCACGGAAGTGCTGCCCTCCTACCATGCGCAGGATACGCCAGTGCTCGGCCATGCAGAACCGCCGCCAGATGAGGACCCAGCAGCGGCAGCAAATGGCGGACCTGGCCACGCAGGTACCCTATAACGAGTACGAGCCCAGCCACGAGGAGGGAGCGCTGGTCATCATCAACGGCTACGGGCAGTGCAAGTGTCAGCAGCTGCCTTACAAAGAGTGTGAAGTATAAACTATGTATATTCCTCCTGCAGCAGCATATGGGGTGTTTACCATTTCTGACCATTTCAAAATGATACAGGGTTTATTTTTTTTGCTTTTCTCCCGAGTTTATACAACAACAACAACAACAAAAAAAGCATAATTTCTACTCGCTAGCTTTGAGAAATCAATGAGATGAGTATATCGAGTGGGATAGTGGATGACTGGTGAGTGGAACGGACAGTGAACATGTATGAAGTAGTAGAGATAATCACATTTATTTTTCTATGAATGTTCATATCAAGCTGTGGGCAATCAGTCTCCAAAGGGAAAACGGTAGAGAGAGAGAGATGTGTCACCACATTATTATTAGTCACCATATTCCGCAGCACAGAGATTATTATTAAATCTTCAGCCAAAATGTCTGGAGACTGAACCTCTTACAGCTACTGAGACATGGTGGTCTACATCATGATATCATTATTAAAAAGGGGAATCAGTGTCGGAAAGGAACACGGATTACGATGACAGATTTCTTAAGGACGCACGGTAGCCACAGTATGTCACTTTCACAATCACCTGTTGGTACAGTGGTGATTAAATGGGGTTGGTTATTAAATGAAAAGTATTATTCACAATTGTTAGGTTTTTTTTTTTTTTTTGTAAATGACTATGAATATTGAATAAATGTTTATTTATATGTCACAATCTGAATTAAATCTCCAACAGAAAATCTAATCTGCTACACATTACTTGGTTGCTATTTATGTTTCAAAACGTGCATTTCCTCCCTCTCTCCGTCTCTCCCTGGAGCCAAACAGGATCTTCCCATTCTGTTCAGTGAACACCAAATGATAGCCTTCTTGTTTCCAGATTTAAATTTGATTCAATAAAGGCCATTGCCTCCCATTAAATCTAAAAGCTTAGCACTGTCCGTGGAAAGGTTAACGTCCAATAAGGCGCAGTACCTGCTTAGCCAAACAGTCTACAGTCTCTCTGAAACGGGACGTGGTGGAGGAGGAGATGTATCAGGGCCCTTTACACTGAAACGGGACGTGGTGGTGGAGATGTATCAGGGCCCTTTACATGTAAACACTCCCTTTAACCAAACAGTCTCTCTGAAACGGGACGTGGTGGTGGAGATGTATCAGGCCCTTTACATCGTCGGCCACACTGTGGTATTAAAAGGGATCAGTGCGACGACCCGCAGACAGATGCCAGCATCCTCACTGACAGCAACGGTAGCCGCAGCTTAACCAATTTCCACCGCCGTTTACTGATGCAATATAGGCCAGGGGCCAACATCCACACACAAGTAGAAGATTCTGGAAGTAGCCGATATCTAGCTAGTACAGAGAGACAGCGAGAGAGAAGAGTAATGATGAACAATGGAAAAACCCATTCTGCCCTGCACAGTGTCTCTCATCCTGAAAATACATTTGTCCCAGGAGGACTCCCAGTCGTGTTCGAGCTCCCAGCCAGTAGAAACACAGACCATAATCAGCTCTGACAGGATCAACATTGAACCAATTAAGGACAGGCAAAAATAATCTAATATTCTGTCGCCCACACCAGTGATCCAGCAAGATTCTGCTCGCTACTGCTGCCAGTCAGTCGGTAGAAACATCCTTCACTCAACACAGCCAACTAGGGCATTTATCTCCATATCACAAATCCTGCTCTTGTCAGCCTGGCCTGACAGTCTCTCACGTTTCCCTTTTCTGGAATGAAAGGAGAGAGAGAAAAACAGGCAGAAAGGAGGAGAGAGAGAGGGGGGGGGGGACAGGCACAGATAAGTACCCTTCGCAGCCCTACGTTAAACTGTAGAGAACCTCCCCCCTGAGAGCAAATGCAGCTCCTGTGATAAGCAAACAGAGGGGAGAGGAGAGCGGCTAAGGCTGGGGCTCAAGCAGAGGAAGCTGAGAGGCAGGTTTAGGACACATTGGTATGCAGCACAGAGAGGATTTGCATTAGCATCAGACTAAAGCAGCCGCCGCTGCAGCTCTCCCCTCTTAGCCCCTCCCTCTGCACATATTTTTGTGCTCCGTTTAGAAGGTAGGGAGCAGGGAGAGAGAGAGAGAGGGAAGGAGAGAAGGAGAGAGAGGGAGCAGGGAGAGAAGGAGAGAATGGGAGAGAAGGAGAGAGAGGGAGAGGCGAGAGAGGGAAGGAGAGAGAGGGAGAGGCGAGAGAGGGAAGGAGAGAGAGGGAGGGAAGGAGAGAAGGAGAGAGAGGGAGGGAAGGAGAGAAGGAGAGAGAGGGAGGGAAGGAGAGAGAGGGAGGGAAGGAGAGAGAGGGAGAGAGGGAAGGAGAGAGAGGGAAGGAGAGAAGGAGAAAGAGGGAAGGAGAGAGGGAAGGAGAGAAGGAGAGAGAGAGGGAAGGAGAGAGAGAGAGAGGGAAGGAGAGAGAGAGAGAGGGAAGGAGAGAGAGAGAGAGATAGAGGGAAGGAGAGAGAGAGAGATAGAGGGAAGGAGAGAAGGAGAGAGAGAGAGAGAGAGAGAGAGAGAGAGAGAGAGAGAGAGAGAGAGAGAGAGAGAGAGAGAGAGCGATGAAAGATAGAGGTAGGGTGGTAGGGAGGATAGCGGGGCAACCAGGGGGGTCATGTCTTGGCTTATCTGAGGGAATGAGCATCCTTCTGGGCAGGTAATGTTATTCTATGGGGCTAAAGATCAACCAAGGGGAATAGGGGGGGCAGGGAGAGGAAGAAGGGAGAAGTTGTGCACCCTATCCCCTACACAGTGCACCAATTTAGACCAGTGTCCTGTGGGCTCTGGTCAAAAGTAGTGCACTATATAGGATAGTGTGTCAATTGGGACGAACCCCAGGATGACAAACTGAGTGACATCACCTTGGGGTTGGGACAGCATAGGGAGAGAGAGAGGAGAGGTAAACATCACCTTGGCAATGTGGCAGCAAAACCAATTACTGCTCCCCTCCTAGAAAAACTACAATTATAATTCAATCAATGAAAAAGAAAGCAAGAGAGAGGGAGTGAGCTAAAGTTAATTATGACAGTTTAGGAATTGGCACAGGCTCAAGACTCACGGTTTGTTGTGCAGCTTTTGGCCAACTTCTATTAGAAGAGAGAAGGGGTATTTTTAAGTCATCCATCTACAAAGATTGGAAATGCTTTAGAATTGATTGAGAGTCTTGATTTAAGTGATTGGGAATGGGGGCTCCTGGAGAGTGCTATGAAGTGTCATCATCTGTGTTGAAACAGGCCATCTTCTGACGGAGCCAAGCTAACAGCCACGCTAACCCAATGCTTTTTCAGAAGGCAATAGCGTGCCATTTGGTACGCAGTCCCGGTCAGTGTCAATGTCTCACTGGGAGTCCTAAACACGCTGACAACTTCCCAGAAAAGAGAGCGGGAGAAAAATAGGGCTTAAGTTCTTATTCAATCAATTAAAAATCAGATCATGAACAATACTCGTGTTCTACAAGACAACTCTAGTGGCGGAGAGAGGAGGGTATGTTCCAAATGGCAACAGATACCCTTAATAGTCCACTAATTTGGACAACGTTGACTTCTTAAGGGTATAGGGTGCCATTTGGGACGCACCCAGAGCCGATGTAGAAACTAGATCTTACTAGCAGAGCAGAGCTAAGCAGGAGGCAACATGTGTTCCAACCATCCATCCACACAACAGCAGACGACAAGGTTTTTGGAGTCTTAATTCAAATTGTTGTTCCATTGTAGTTTTTTTTCCCAAACTAAGCCATGTCACGCATTCCCATTTTGATGTCTCTGGAAAAAACTATTTTGATTTACTTTTTTCTATCAAGGGTAAGAACTGTCCCTTCCGAAACGTCTTGCATGTTCCAAGAAACCAGTCCAAGCTGACTTCAGTCTTAATGTTATTCAGATAAAAACAGAAGCCTTGTTTCTAAATAATGGCACAAGGATGAATAGGATGGATAACAGGGACAAGGGAGAGAGTGAATAGTAGTATATTTTTTGAGAGGGAAGGAAAGTAGTGTTGGCAAACATTTGACATCTAACTGTTAAAGATTACAGCTTGTTATAAGTGATTGAAATGAATTCACAATTTGTAGAAACATGCCTCCATTTTCACATTCCGGCTCTCTCTGTCAAGTTAGTTTTTTTGGTTGTTATCTTGTCATATTCTGAAGCCCTGCTCTCACTCCACCTCCCCGATAACCTCCGATAACCTCTGGGCCAAATGAATGCTGTTCTCTCCTCTTCCCTCCCCGATAACCTCTGGGCCAAATGAATGCTGTTCTCTCCTCTTCCCTCCCCGATAACCTCTGGGCCAAATGAATGCT
>NW_028162354.1:0-32244 GCF_964263955.1 Coregonus lavaretus | reverse complement strand
CTGGGGATTGAAATCAGGGGATTCAAATTGATAAATAAAATAAAATGTGATTCATGGGAATCGGTGGTATGAACGATTGACGGAGCACAATGTGTTCAATGCAGCGCAGAGCGATATGTGCCACATTGTGCAGGAGACTGAGAGTGGATTTGAAGGTTCTTTTTCAGTAAACATTAAAAGAAGTGGAGAAGCGAACAAAAGCGTTAAGAAGGAACTGTTTTGTTGCCCCTTTTTTTATCTTAAGAGGCGGTCTGTCCGACCACAGCCCTGGCTTCAAAGTATTATCCCACACATACAATTACCATTTCTATCAACTGGGGAGAAAGATTATGCTTTTTGGGTGTTCTTGTGCGTTTCTTCCAGTGGATTCACTTGGTGAATGTGACACGTTTTGTGTCTACCACCCCCTATTGAATTTAAAAGTTCTCTATTCCTAAGGGAACCGAGGAGAGTCCTACACCACAGGCCTGAATAGACACTAAATCTTTCAAGGTTAGGACTTAACCTTCTCCTTCTCTAATTCATCTTCAAACTTTAGTCTCCAACCAATCAATATCAGATGATTGGTAAACTATGTGCAGGGTCTGATAGGCAGGTACCGAGTGGCCCTCAATGGGATTGCAATGCTTTGTGCGCTCTCCCAGTCGCTTTTGCTCTAAAGCACTGTCACAAAAAGTAAAATTACCATTCGCTTGGAATGATGCCATTCATCTTTGTCAGAGCGGGCCGAGGCCGGCACGCAGGGCCGACTCCCCTCAAATTAATTCCTTGTTTTGCATCAGCTGAATTTCCCAAAATCCAGGAGGATGGCTCTCCGGCTCGCACCTCGCCTGCCTGCTTTAATGTGCCAATTCCAGCTGATTTCACTGTGCAACCAGCAACCCTGCACCTTTTTATTTACTGCCTAATTCACAAAGAAAAGAAATAGATAGGAAAATAAGTTGTGGAAAATAAGATAAATCTGGCGGTGGAAATTTCAGAGTCCTGTTGTAGACTTGAGAGCGTGAGAGAATGGTGTAATTCATGGGGCCCCCGGCTCCTGGAGCTACTGCTGTGTGCAAGCCAATTGTCGATTTGTTATTTTATTTTACAGAGCTGCGTGTGTAAAGGTAATGTCTTCCCAGAGGCCTTCTTCTTCCCTGCTATGCAAAATAGAGGGATTCTGTTAAAGAATAGCTGTCTGGGATTGAAGATTGGTTTGCTGGTTCTCGACTATGAAATGTACAAAGTCAGAGCAGACAAGTTTATGTGATGCAGGGAGAGAACCACCTCACCTAACAGCATAGAGGACACAGAAAAAGAAGAAGAGTAATTGTCTCTACTCTGGGTCCATCTTAGCGGAAGTGTTAAATTACTAAAGTCTAATTAATGTTTGATTGTGGCACACAACAGCAGTCCCTACTTGTATTCTACCGAAGAAGACTACCATAGAATCAATGGTACAGAAACACACACAGAGTGATACAGAACAGGATTTTTTTTGTTTGTTGATTTTGTAGAAAAGTGTGCCTTTTTCTCTGTGGTGAAACAGGCATTTGGTCTGAGACTCCACTAGGGGGCTGGGACTTGTTCTTTCTCTCTGTCCTCCTTCGCTTTGCTGCAATCATCTTCTCCTCATCTCAGCTTGGTCCCACGCCTGGCTGCCGGCTGTCTGTCCAGTCCCACCCCAGCTACAAGGGTTTTAGTGGTCACATTCTTGTTGTTTTTCTAATGTTGTTCTCCAGATGATGTCCTGCTTCATGGTGCTGACTGCCCAGTGACAGCTCTGATGGCTTTTTAAAGAGAGGTTTTCTCTCTCTCTCTCTCTCTCTCTCTCTCTCTCTCTCTCTCTCTCTCTCTCTCTCTCTCTCTCTCTCTCCTCTCTCTCTCTCTCTCTCTCTCTCTCTCTCTCTCTCTCTCTCTCTCTCTCTCTCTCTCTCTCTCTCTCTCTCTCTCTCTGTCTTTCTCCTCTCTTTCCCTCGCTCTCTCTCCATGCAGGACAGGCTAAAAATGGCCCTGGGGCTAATTTATGGTTGTGGTAGCCGTAAACTCAGATTTGTGATCTTCCATGTGTGTGTTTATATAACATGGGTATTATTTTTCTCATCTTATCTGACGGCCGATGGACGACATGGCCCTGACAGGGGTTTATTAGATGTTTTCTTTTTTCCAGCACAAAGTATGATAGAGTGCAATACCAGACATATAGGGTGAACCCCCAGGTCAGTCTGCTTCCTTTCTGCCTCCCTGAATGAGCAGTCTCCCAGAACTACTGTCCCAGGGAGCAATGCTTCTACACATGCACACAGACATTTAGGGCTTTTTGGGCTTTTTGGGGGCACCGTGAGGTGAACTCTGCCTGTGTCCTGTTTTGAATGTTTTCTCAGTTTCTCAGAGAGAGAGGGAGACAGAGAGAGAGGGATGGGATAGGGCATAGAGAGAGAGAGAGAGAGCGAGAGAGAGCGAGAGAGAGAGAAGAGAGAGAGAGAGAGAGAGAGAGAGAGAGAAGAGAGAGAGAGAGAGAGAGAGAGAGAGAGAGAGGAGAGACATTGGGGATAAGTGGGGAAGGACTGAGACTCAGTTCTTCACCTCAGACACCTGCGCCTCTCCAACAGCTCCCTCATCAACCACTAATTTTGTCCCCAGCCCGCGCCATTGTCCGTGAAGGGCCTTCAGCTGCGCTCTGAATACCCCCCATGTGCTCCCCGAAGTGGGCTCAACCCGGCTCTCTACTGAGAGGCAGACAAAACAGCAGATTCCAGAGTGCCGGCCCCTCGGCATTCCCCCGGCTTCAGGAGATAAAGAGAGAGGGAAAACCTCTGACCTATTCCCCCCACCACCTCCTCACCACTCCTCTCACCCCATCTCACTCATTTTCACCCCCACAGAGTCAGGATAGAAGGAGGGGGGTAGAAAGGTGGTCTCAGTGTCAGAGAGCAGTTAGAATGAAGGGGAGCAGAGTGGTGCTCCTGTTCCCCCAGTCAGCCAGCCAGTCAGCCAGTCAGTCCTCCTCCATGCAGAGCTTTGAGAAATGACCTCCACTGGGTTTACTGGGGAGTGGGTGGAGAAATGATTCCCCTCTCTCTGTCTGTCTGTGCTGCTATATTTAGCTGGTTAAAATAGATGTATGTCCAAAGGTTTTCTCCACTCAGCATAAATGCATACGTTATACAGTCGTGGTCAAAAGTTAAGACTGACACAAGTATTGGTCTTCACAAAGTTTGCTGCTACAGTGTTTTAGATATTTTTGTCAGATGTTACTATGGTATACTGAATATATAATTACAAGCATTCCATAAGTGTCAAAGGCTTTTATTGACAATTACATTAAGTTTATGCAAAGAGTCAATATTTGAACTGTTGACCCTTCTTTTTCAAGGACCTCTGCAATCCACCCTGGCATGCTGTCAATTAACTTCTGGGCCACATCCTGACTGATGGCAGCCCATTCTTGCATAATCAATGCTTGGAGTTTGTCAGAATTTGTGGGTTTCCTCCAAAAGTCTTTGCCTCACTGTGCGTGCAGATGCACTCACACCTGCCTGCTGCCATTCCTGAGCAAGCTCTGCACTGGTGGTGCCCCGATCCCGCAGCTGAATCAACTTTAGGAGACGGTCCTGGCGCTTGCTGGACTTTCTTGTGCGCCCTGAAGCCGCCTTCACAACAATTGAACCTCTCTCCTTGAAGTTCTTGATGATCCGATAAATGGTTGATTTAGGGGCAATCTTACAATTAGCAATATCCTTGCCTGTGAAGCCCTTTTTGTGCAAAGCAATGATGACGGCACGTGTTTCCTTGCAGGTAACCATGGTTAACAGAGGAAGAACAATGATTTCAAGCACCACCCTCCTTTTAAAGCTTCCAGTCTGTTATTCTAACTCAATCAGCAGACAGAGTGATCTCCAGCCTTGTCCTCATCAACACTCTCACCTGTGTTAACGAGAGAATCACTGACATGATGTCAGCTGGTCCTTTGTGGCAGGGCTGAAATGCAGTTTAATTTTTTGGGGGGATTAAGTTCATTTTCATGGCAAAGAGGGACTTTGCAATTAATTGCAATTCATCTGATCACTCTTCATAACATTCTGGAGTATATGCAAATTGCCATCATAAAAACTGAGGCAGCAGACTTTGTGAAAGTTAATATTTGTGTCATTCTCAAAACTTTTGACCACGACTGTATATACACCTCTTTTCCTGACTTGTGGAGTTTCTACAATGCAAGGCATCATCATTTGAAATATAGTGATTCCAGAGACGTGCTAAATTTGTAACTGGGCATACATGTTATTTTACTTTATGTACATTTACATTTTACATTTTAGTCATTTAGCAGACACTCTTATCCAGAGCGACTTCCAGTTAGTGCATACATTATTATTTTTGTACTCACTCAAATTCCACACTTAAACACACACACACACACACACACAAAGTGTGTTAGTATGGGTCCATTTGCTGATGCAGAGTCGTGGTCCAGGCCTGGCCGTGGTGTTGGAAGTGATTAGGGAGAAATATGCCTGTCTTCTGGTAATGTCAGTAATGGGCAGCAGCACATCAAAGACACGCCTGTCAGAATGATCTGGATCAAACCGGTCCCATCTGGAACACATAAGACTTTTCACTCATTTAAACACGTTAAACACTGAACAGACATGGAGCTCCTGTCTCTGCTCAGCACTCACTGCTAATATCAGCACCCTCAACCCCTCATCTGGGCATGTGTGTGTGTGTGTCTGTGTGTGTGTGTGTGTGTGTGTGTGTGTGTGTGTGTGTGTGTGTGTGTGTGTGTGTGTGTGTGTGTGTGTGTGTGTGTGTGTGTGCGTGCGTGCGTGTGTGTGCGCCTGCCTGTTCTCCATGTGTGTATGTGTCGTTGCTTGCCTACTACCTGTGTGTGTATAATGTGTACATTTGTGTATGCGTGTAAGCGTGCTCTGTGTATTTAAATATGTCTCTGTATGCACCTTAATTCTGTATATTTCATCATATACAGTACCAGTCAAAGGTTTGGACACACCTACTCATTCCAGGGTTTTTCTTTATTTTTACTATTTTCTACATTGTAGAATGATAGTGAAGACATCAGAACTATGAAATAACACATATGGAATCATGTAGTAACCAAAAAGTGTTAAACAAATCGAAATATATTTTATATTTGAGAATCTTCAAAGTAGCCACCCTTTGCCTTAATGACAGCTTTGCCCACTCTTGGCATTCTCTCAACCAGCTTCATGAGGTAGTCACCTGGAATGCATTTCAATTAAAAGGTGTGCCTTGTTAAAAGTTAATTTGTGGAATTTATTTCCTTCTTAATGTGTTTGAGCCCATCAGTTGTGTTGTGACAAGGTAGGGGGGGTATACAGAAGATGGCCCTATTTGGTAAAAGACCAAGTCCATATTATGGCAACAACAGCTCAAATAAGCAAAGAGAAACGACAGTCCATCATTACTTTAAGACATGAAGGTTAGTCAATCCAGATTTTTTTTTCAAGTACAGTCACAAAAAACATAAAGCGGTATGATGAAGCTGGCTCTCATGAGAACCGCCACAGTAAAGGAAGACCCAGAGTTACCTCTGCTGCAGAGGATAAGTTCATTTGAGTTACCAGCCTCAGGAATCGGCAATTAACTGTACCTCAGATTGCACCTCACAGAGTTCAAGTAACAGACACATCTCAACATCAACTGTTCAGAGGAGACTGCGTGAATCAGGCCTTCATGGTCGAATTGTTGCAAAGAACACACTACTAAAGGACACCAATAATAAGAAGAGACTTGCTTGGGCCAAGAAACACAAGCAATGGACATAAGACCGGTGGAAATCTGTCCTTTGGTCTGATGAGTCCAAATTTGAGATTTTTGGTTCCAACCGCCGTGTCTTTGTGAGACGCAGAGTAGGTGAAAAGATGATCTCCGCATGTGTGGTTCCCACCGTGAAGCATGGAGGGGGTGTGATGGTGTGGGGGTGCTTTGCTGGTGACACTGTCTGTGATTTATTTAGAATTCAAGGAAGACTTAACCAGCATGGCTACCACAGCATTCTGCAGCGATACGCCATCCCATCTGGTTTGCGATTAGTGGGACTATCATTTGTTTTTCAACAGGACAATGACCCAAAACACACCGCCAGGCTGTTTAAGGGCTATTTGACCAAGAAGGAGAGTGATGGAGTGCTGCATCAGATGACCTGGCTTCCACAATCCCCCGACCTCAACCCAATTGGGATTGTTTGGGATGAGTTGGACTGCAGAGTGAAGGAAAAGCAGCCAACAAGTGCTCAGCATATGTGGGAACTCCTTCAAGACTGTTGGAAAATAATTCCAGGTGACTACCTCATGAAGCTGGTTGAGAGAATGCAAAGTTGTCATCAAGGCAAAGAGTGGCTACTTTGAAGAATATAAAATAAATACACTTTTTTGGTTACTACATGATTCCATCTGTGTTATTTCATAGTTTGATATCTTCACTATTATTCTACAATGTAGAAAATAGTAAAAATAAAGAAAAACCCTTGAATGAGTAGGTGTGTCTTAACTTTTGACTGGCACTGTATATTATCTTCTACATGTACAACATCCTCTCATTCTAAAACAGACATCAGTCATTAAATATGATTTTGAAGATAAAAGATCCACATGTGACTTAATGTGTTATGAGATATTTATAGACTGAATAAATAATGGCAAAGTAATGGTAAAGCTAATATTGTTCTTTCTGGGGAGAAAGAATCTATTTAAGGCTTGTTTTTGTACTTCAGCATAAGGCAGATAAGTATCTGGTCTGTACGATAAAGCTGTGCATTTTAAGACAATGATGCTGTGTAGCCCTGCATGGATTGTGTTGACTGGAGTCACAGCCATGTGTTATCTTTCCAAACACAACGCGGACACTCTGCTAAGTGTATTTTAATTGGCTTAGAGCCTCCTTCCCTAAGAAAACACACCACTGTGTGTGTGTGTGTGTGTGTGTGTGTGTGTGTGTGTGTGTGTGTGTGTGTGTGTGTGTGTGTGTGTGTGTGTGTGTGTGTGTGTGTGTGACTGACGTATCGGTGAGAGTCAGGGTGTGGTGAAGTCGGATCACTCACTCTGCTCAGCCTGTGGAAATGGACTCGTCAGCCTCTCCGGCCTACTACAGATCTGGGTGATACAGGCTTCCATTGTATGTGTGTGTGTGTATGTTGTACTCGAACTGCTCCAGTAACAGATCTTAACACTTAGCAGATACCATCTTTAGGGTGAGTGTGAGTGATTTAATACTAACAATTAAGGCAGGCATGTCAACCGGCAGCCTAAACCCCTGCTGTGGCCGGACTGGGAGTGGACCCTCTCTCGTATCTCCACCAGACAGAAGGAGAGGGTCTAACACACACACACACATACACACACACACACACATGCACCCACACATGTGTGCACGTACACACACACACACACATACACACACACACACACACATAAGGAGAGGGGCCTCTTGCCACGGCAACGCCTCTTATTAACAACTGCTTACTCTCAGACAGTAGTGGCTGCAGTATGACTGCTTACTGTCAGACAGTAGTGGCTGCAGTATGACTGCTTACTCTCAGACAGTAGTGGCTGGAGTATGACTGCTTACTCTCAGACAGTAGTGGCTGCAGTATGACTGCTTACTCTCAGACAGTAGTGGCTGCAGTATGACTGCTTACTCTCAGACAGTAGTGGCTGCAGTATGACTGCTTACTCTCAGACAGTAGTGGCTGCAGTATGACTGCTTACTGTCAGACAGTAGTGGCTGCAGTATGACTGCTTACTCTCAGACAGTAGTGGCTGCAGTATGACTGCTTACTCTCAGACAGTAGTGGCTGGAGTATGACTGCTTACTCTCAGACAGTAGTGGCTGCAGTATGACTGCTTACTCTCAGACAGTAGTGGCTGCAGTATGACTGCTTACTCTCAGACAGTAGTGGCTGCAGTATGACTGCTTACTCTCAGACAGTAGTGGCTGCAGTATGACTACTTACTCTCAGACAGTACTGGCTGCAGTACGCCATGCATCCACAGAGATAGTAGGAATGTTCACTGAACCACAACTAGATGGACCTATCCTGCATAGCAGCTAGAGACCACTGTGACACCACTCTACTCTATGCTAACATGGTTACATCAAGATCACATCAAGTCCAACTGACTTCTAAAATAAGAGTGATCGGTGAGAGGACAGCACAAAATGGTGTGGAGAGGAGGAGAGGAGGGAAGAGGAGGGGTGGTGGAGAGAGTTTGGGCCCAGCCTTTTGGAGAAAGAAAACCATGAAAACGATTCATTTTACAAGAACCAAGGATCTCACTTCTTACATGGCCAGCTCTGCTCCCATAAAGCCTATAGACATCCATATTAAAAGCTACTCCCGACATGTTCCACCTCCTCGTCCAGCTACAGGCTGGCTCTACCAACCCTCTGGAAGTGTTTGAAACAAAGTGGGCTTTTCTACTTCAACCCCATTAACTAGTTAGAATAAACAAAACAATGTGTTTTTAATGGATGGTGAGTAACTCCCCCTTCACCGCCCTCTACCTCCTCCTCCTCCTCCCCCCACGCCCCCACCCCAACCCAGAGCCACTGGTGAACGACACAAACACACGGACACACTCACATGGACCCACGCACACACACACACACACATACAAACACACACGGGGCGACTGGCCAGTGGGTTTCCCATGGTTGCAGCCTGCAGTGTCAGTATGATGGATGAGCAGGGTTTGGTGGGGGCTGCCGTCACCCTCTCCTCACCCCTCTCCTCCAGGAAGTCCCTGAGACTGACAGGCACATTGTGGCGCCCGTGCAGCGCTGCCCCGCCCGCTGGCACTGCGACAGAAACTCCAGAATACGCCCACTTTGCCAGCTGCACACACACACACACCCTTAGAAATACTCATATTCTCTCACACACACTCACAAATATATTCAGACACACACATAAAACCATGCAGTCTCCCACATTCAACCTCTATTCTGCTCTCTTGAAACCATACTCATGTAATATGGTACCTACGTCTGATATACATTCTTATTCATACACACAATCACACATGACCTCAGTCAAACCAAGGAAACATTGTGGCACACACAAACATACACAGGCACACGGGCAGTAGTGGTGGTATGCTTCTGCTCTGGCACTGTTCCTGGTAGTTTGTGCTGGTGGGCTTGGTCGTTTGTTAAAGTTGTTTGGGGTGCTGTTGCCGTGTTTGGCTAACCATTAGCAGAACCTCGATTTCCGTCAATCTCACGTTCGCTCTGATAGTCGAGTGTTGAGCAAGACATGGAAGTAGGGCAATGTGAGAGTAGGGTTCCCAAATGGCACCCTATAACCTATAGAGTGCACTACTTTTGACCAGAGCCACATGGGTACTGGTCAAAAGTAGTGCACTATAAAGGAAATAGGGTGCCATTTGGGAGGAAACGTAGGTTAGCGTGCGGAGCAGTAGCCTGTACCTGAACCCCCTGCTGCCCCTCAGTGGGGGAGACATTAGCTTAGTGATGAATAAACACCACTGGGCCTCCGCTGCCCACAACAGACACTCTGAGTGCTCACTCACCACACACACACACACACACACACACACACACACA
Source organism: Coregonus lavaretus (assembly GCF_964263955.1). Classification (NCBI taxonomy): domain Eukaryota; kingdom Metazoa; phylum Chordata; class Actinopteri; order Salmoniformes; family Salmonidae; genus Coregonus; species Coregonus lavaretus. The sequence continues at coordinate 22,653 of NW_028162354.1, read as the reverse complement.
CACACACACCCATAGACTAAGAACGCCTTCAAAATAAAACTCTCCCAGCCAGCGTAAAACAATCCAATAACCCAGCAAAGTAAAACAATGCCCTAAACAGTCCAATAACTTATCAAGGTAAAACAATGCCCCAGCTCCTATCGTGTTGTAAAACCAAGACGCCTACTTTTTATTTATCTAGTTTTCTTCTAACATCAAACAATAGTTTAAATGTGCTTTCTGGGTTGGTGTTCTCGCCTTTTCAACTTGAATTTGTTTTAAGGTCATAGTTGTAGTATGTGTGTGTGGTCATGATGAAGCATTTATGAAACTGCTGCTAAAGCACTTTCCTCCAAGCGATATGACACTGTTTAGGCTGAGCCCAGTGGTTCCCAGGAGCAGCAGTGTTTAGCACTGGGTCAAAGGTCATTTGAATAGAAAGAGAGGATACCAGAACAGCCAGACAGATAGAGTGTGAGGGTGTGACCGACTGTGACCCCAACCACCCTGGACAACCTGTTAGTAAACAGGATGTCATTAACACTGGGAACACACATACACACACAATTACTTTGTGTGTGTATGTGGTGTGTGTGTGTGTGTGTGTGTGTGTGTGTGTGTGTGTGTGTGTGTGTGTGTGTGTGTGTGTGTGTGTGTGTGTGTGTGTGTGTGTGTGTGTGTGTGTGTGTGAGTGAGTGAGTGAGTGAGTGAGTGAGTGAGTGAGTGAGTGAGTGAGTGAGTGAGTGAGTGAGTGAGTGAGTGAGTGAGTGAGTGAGTGAGAGAGAGAGAAAGAGAGATGGGGACAGAGAAAGCATTGCAGGGTGTCACCCTCAGTTCAGACGTGCTATGGACAAGGGAATCTAAATTGCAATTCAATATGGGTTTGAGAGAAGAAAAAAGAAAAAAAAGATCTATAAACAGTAAATCTTGTAAATCTCGACATTGGCACCCGCTCAAAAGTGTGGCCTTACAGGTGAACGTTGTCACTTGTTGTCACAGACATGACTCTTCACGAAGTTAGCCAAGCTTTTGTGAGTGTGTAGTGTGCCGTAGCGTGGCTCTACAGTACAGTACAGTCTCCGAAGCCAGAGCCCTAAGTGCACTGAGCTGTCAGCTCTTATTGTAGTGTCTGGGCCTTCCCCTAATTAGTGTCCTCTTTGCTTTGGGATCAGGAAGTGGTCCCTGCCTGGATTAATCTGTCAGTGTGGCCAGACCATCCTTGCCCCCCTCCTCCTTACCCCTCCTCGCCCCCCTCCTCTCCACCTCTGCGCCCCAGCGACTGTTTCCTTAGATAAACCCTGACAGAGTCCGAGCCCGGGGCCACCCATTGGCTGGCTGGGGCCATCGCCACTGAGGATTGCCACAGTGACAGGTGTTGATTGAGCATGAGAGGGAGGAAGTGGAAGAGAACGCCACTTCCTGGCAGACTGTTTTATCAGCCAGGGAGCAGAGAGGTCAGAGGGGGTGGGGGGGTCAGGGTGGAGTGGGTCAGACAGTTATCACACACCACTGGGTCTGTACAGTGAGGGGCGTGGGTGGTGTAGGTGGGGGGTTTCTGGAATAGGGCTGCTGACCCATGGAACTGTCTCCTGCCTATAAACACTGAGTTGAGTTATAGACACCTTTGGTGACTATCAAGAGCAAAAAGTGATGTTTTTCCTCGTATTTTCTGCTGTTGCTGGTAGTTGAATGGGATCTCAGAAGTGGTTCATGGACAGTCTTCACACGTGTAGAGACACTGAGTCCTCTGGACAGGCACAGATCACTGCACATTCACAGTTTGTTTTAGACTTTTTGTTCCTCAGCAGTAAGTTAAGTGAACAGTGAAACGAAGTAAGAACTGAAAGGCTGCTGAGATAGGAAGAGAAGAGAAAGTAAGAGAAGGCGAAGGAGAAAGCGGAAGAATGATCAGTGGAGGACTAGCCCTCCACTCTGCCTCCCTCCCTCCCCCCTCCCTCCACAGACCAGCGGGGTCCAATTCCTCCACTTGAGCGCTCAGGGCCGGCAGCGGGCTGATTAGACGTACACCCCCAGCCGCGCTGCGCCGGGACTCTGCAGCGGGACGACTTCAGAAGCACCGCCACTCCACACTGGCCCAAATAAAACCTGACTGCTCCTAATGGACAGGTCCTAATCTCCCCTCGGTTATTTGAAGATTTCTCTAGCCCGCTGCTGGCCACGGCAGAAACAAAATCTCAGGCTTTGTTGATTAAACCGTCCGCACTCCACCGTCGCTTATCGTCCTGCGACGAGCTGCTCTTTTTAATTAGAAGTGAGACACCACAAGTGTGCAATTAACAGCTGGTAATTATCGAGCGCTTCAGAAGTGCATCACTCCGCTTTCATTTCAATTATATAATGGACAAGTGGCTTTTTGATCTCCAAATTAGTGAACCCTTGTAATATTAGTTTTGTGGCAGATTCGGAGGGTTAATGGCAGCCTGTGGTGGCCTTCCTCCCGGTGATTGATGTGTACGCAGAAAGAGGGATATTAAAACAGGAATAGTCTATCAGGAAATGCAAATCACACCTTCATGTTAATGAGCGGGAGAACGCGAGGCTGGGCTGGCCAGCCGTGGCGTTTCATGTTGGAAAAACAAGTGGCCACTCTGCCGCAAACTGATTAGTACATTTGAATTTAAAAGTTTAATTAAGTGCTTCTAATACCGATCGTTTTCGAGACTGATACATAACATTGAGCTGTTTGATACTTAATTTGGTTGGCGTTTGATTGCAAGGCACGCACGGCTAAATTGGCTACACAAGCGTGGAAGCATTGAGTGCTATCCCAAAGGATACAGAAGCCATGGACTTCATTTAAAACCCTTAACTAATAAGTGATGAAAATGTATTTAATGACCAATGCACTCTTTGAGTGTATAAAGCAGAACACTTGTTCAGTTTTAATTAGTATTGATTTCCATCTATGTACATGGCTGTTGTATTGATGCTAGTTTAGTTTACTCTTCATCCTGAGTTTTCAATATAGGACATTTTCAAAATAAGTGCAATCTATGTTGTTGTGCTCATTAATTGCTGTATTCCCCAGGGTACTTGTAATGTGATTTTGTATGAGTGTTGCATTATAGTCAATGTTTAGTGTTTTTATAGGCCGATATCTCTCCTATTGAGATGTAATTTTTGTAATGTAAAATGAACCGGCCTCTGCTGATATGGTGTTAAAATGATCTCTCTACTTCAATGATAATGTTCCTCAAGTTGTTAAATTACAAACATTTTAGAACATTTTGTATTAGTTCAATTTGAATAAATCAGTGTTCAGTATAAATTAAAAGATCAAATTCATTATATGTTGTTTATTAATTGTTTTTATATTTCATACATACTGTTTGTCAAATATTTTGTCATTAAAGAACAGTGTAAGAGATGTAGCTGGAAATCCTTGGAAATAGATGCCACAAGGTTGTCAATTGAATATTTTTCTCAGCCTCTCGTTGAAGCAACATAATTTTACACCAATTTGTTTCAGTTATTTCATCCTTATACCTTCAACAAAGCATTTTCAATTAACATTATTTTGTTACTAGTTTAAAGGTCATTTTAGTGTACCAATTGAATGGCAGTTGATTTGACACTTGGTAATATAATATCCTCTTGAGAAATCTCTTCTAAGCTTTACATAATGGGATTTGAGCACAAAGTGTGTGACCTGGGCCAGTCAGTATTAAAACTATTAAAATGTGGAAAGCAATAGTCAGTACATAAATATCATGTGATGTCATTTTTGGTTTCTGTAAGGGGAAAGCAGTCCAAGAGAAGTTATATATGCAAATCCTCACTTGCTCACTACAAACACACACCTAGCTCATTTAAATATTCTGAATTTCTGCTGTTTACTTTTAAACCACCTCACACTGTTCTAAAAATGGCAGATAAAAAAAAGCCTCAAATCAGTCAAGCACTTAGGAATTTAGCATTGCGAGAATATTGGCAGTTTATTGTGAAATAAACACCAAGTATTTAAATTCAAACCAGGTCATTACGGACATTTCTTAAACAAAATGTCAGTCATTAAAGAGGCCCATGTGTCTCTGCTTAAAGTCCCTGTTTGCTTTAACTAGGCCCTAGAAGCAAGGATTTCTGGGAGCTCCATGCACACCGTCCACGTGAGACACTGAGCACAAAAGAGCACATCTTCCCCTAGGTGTGGAGCGAAGCCCTGTCATGGGTCGGAACAGGGGTGTGTGTGAGTGTGTCTCCCTATCTAATCTAAATCGCTGTTACTGTCATGTTTCTCTCACTCCCTCACTGTCCCTCTGTATTTTCTCCTCAATCTCGCTGTCATTTGGCAGCTGTCACTCTCCATGTGTGTCAACCACTTTTCCCCATGGCCACGACCAAGACCACCCTCCTACACACACGCACACACACACACACGCACATACACACTACCTTGCTGCTCAGTTCTATAGTCAGCTTTTCTAGTAATAGAGCCAAGCCATAAAGAACCTATAGGGCTGGTTTCCCAGACAAAGATTAAACCTTGTACTGGACTAAAAAGCATAATGAGCATGCTTTTTAATCTAAAACGTTTAATCCTTAGAGTGGACCTGTACATCTGTCATAGTTACAGTTGGGCTAGAGATTTTTAGAGGTTTTAACTAGGGCCTGGAGGTTTACTTCGTCAGGCCACATGCTTAGGAAAAACTCCTGCCCCCAGTGATAATGCTACACAGTCTTACAGCAGATAGACTCAGAGCTACAGTATCACACTGAAACTGAACTTCCTCCATAATGCTGTTGTCGGAAGGAACCGCTACAACAACTCTACACGATGCTGTTAGCTCGCTAGCTAGCTAGTTAAACACAAAGACAAACAATCAGTGAGAGAGGCCACAGTCCCGCTGTATTGTCCAGTTAAATCATGTCTAAATACAGGGAAATTGACATCCATAACAAATAAGATAAACATTTTCACTGCGCTGCTGAGGGATATTGTGTTGCTTAAGGTACAAGGCGAACGGTTCGGCTTCCAACAATCACAAAACAAACATCCTCTCCAAGAGCTCTCACTGCTCGGCCCCATTTCACATGTCTGGGAGAGCTTTGGAAAGCGTCTGTAGTTATACAGGTTATTGTATGTAACAAGGTTAGAGTTAGAGTTGGACAGCTGGTATGCCAGTGTTGGAGGGTAGCAGGCCTACGGAGTGGAATGCAACAGTCAGACAAAAACCATCTAAATCCAACGAGACCAAATGGAAGATGTCAGACCTAGGTCCTAGGTGGTCAGTTTTCCCCCATTTAAATATGAAATATTTAATGCTTTCCTACAGTTTTTATTTTTTTATTTTTTTCCGTCATAGACCCTTTTCTCGTTCTGATTTAGTGACTTAGAAAAGCCTTGCAGTCCTTCAAAACACACTGCACCTAATACTACAGTGTACACATTCTTCACGATATGCACATAAAGCCGGTGTTTATTGGGGGAGAACATGTATGCTAGTGAAGGATCGAGGGCAAGGGGCGGAGAAGGATAAAGTGACAGAGGCTAAGAGAAAGAGAGGATAGGATAGAGAATGAAGAAAGAGGGGCCTCCTCTGCATTGGTGCTTCCATTGTGAGACGTAAACAATGCCTGTTTTGATAACCTCTGACCTCTCTACATAGGGCCAATAGTGGTGACAAAGGCTCTTTTTGGGCCTGTTTCAAGTGGCTTGGAGGGCGAGAGAAAAGGATTAATTAAATGAAGCTAACTCAAAGAAGACGTATTATAAAGCCCTTTTCATTGGTACTGAGGTGCCTCTAATTTCACCCAAAAACTAAGGTGGTTGAACCTTAGTGACTTTAGATGGGAACGTGTCAGTGGTGTGAAATAGAATGGGTGGGTACTGAGATAGGAGTGACCAGACCCTTAGACAATTACGGTGGACATTTTCTCCAGGTCGTTATTGATTATGCAAGGTCATACTTTTGTAATATATAGCACAGGAGGTTGGTGGCACCTTAATTGGGGAGGACAGACTCATGGTAATGGCTGGAGTAGAATGAGTGGAATTGTATCAAATACATCAAACACATAGGTCCCATGTGTTTGATGCCATTCCATTCGCTCCGTTCCAGCCATTATTATGAGCCGTCCTCCCCTCAGCAGCCTCCACTGATACATAGATATCAGGTCATGACAGTATGTGAAATGGTATTGTGTGTGTGTGTGCGCATGTGCGTGCGTGTTAAGTGAATACATATACTAGCAAGTGATCTGACCAGAGGCAATCCACAAAAGATAAAACAGTCAGAGATATGAGAGACGTGAGATGTAATTATGAGGCTGTGGTCAATGTGTTTGTGATATATCTCATAGCTTATTGTATGTCTGTCAATCAGTATTTGATTTGCTTGTATGATGTGAGTGTGTGTATAAGTGACTGTTTGTGTGTGTGTCTCTGTGATGTGATTGTGTCGGTGTCTTTGTGACGTTTGTATACGTGACTGTTGGTGTGTATGTGTTTCTGTGATGTGTGTGTCTCTGTATGTGTCTCCGTAATGTGTGTGTGTGTATCTGTGATGTGTCTGTTATGTGTGTGTGTATCTGTGATGTGTCTGTGATGTGCCTGAGTTTGTCAGATGCCTCAGTCTGGAGCTGTGGGCCATTTGTCTTGGCTGAGATTCATTATGTGTGTGTCCCTGTCCCCATGCGGCCGGTGTGATCACTGCTGACCCCCCGTGACAGGCACAGAGCCTTCATTATGTCACAAAGGCAGCCCTGTCACCAGCGCCACTCTCTAACTGTCTGTGTGACACCCCTGGGTGGGACTCCAATCTCTCATCTGGGTGTCCACCTGTCTCTGCCTTGTGTGTGTGTTTGTGTGTGTGTGTGTGTGTGTGTGTGTGTGTGTGTGTGTGTGTGTGTGTGTGTGTGTGTGTGTGTGTGTGTGTGTGTGTGTGTGTGTGTGTGTGTGTGTGTGTGTGTGTGTGTGTGTGTGTGTGCGTGCGTGCGTGTGTGCGTGTCAGGGTTTCCGTCAGGAAAATGTGGCACCGGACATTTGACCGGCAACATTTGAATTTACCGGACATTTGAGAAATCTGCCGGACCCATATGCATTGGGCGCATAACCTGATTAGGGCGTCCACCCACGGTGCTCAGAATGACTGAAATCACATTTAGATTATGGTAGTTCATATTAACAGAAAATGCAAGTCGAGGATGCAACGATGTGCGGTCCTTCTTACCAAATTCTGATGTGCACTTTGAAGATGTTAGAATAACTGTCCACATGTACTTTTCCTCAGCCAACAAGACCAGTAATGAACAGCAAAATCACTAGCCTGACAATCTGCTGTCCCCCATAGTAGAAAAGTTGACCTATTCTATTGGTCAGCTAGTCGAGAAATAAATAGCCTATTCCAAACAAACTCTGGGACAGTTGTAGGGAAGATAAATCCAATTCATACACCCAGTAGGCCTAGGCTATATAAAAATAAACTTAAAAAGCAAATCAGAACGTTTAGCTTAAAACGTTGATAAACTATTATTTTTTCACATTAAAGCGCAGCAATGTGCACAAGGCTGTAGGCTACACACAAATGTTAGTTCCATAATGTAATTAGTGGGAAAACACCAGTTGTCTAAAGGGCACCGCACATTGCATGTGACAGAGATGAAAATATCAGTTAGAAATTTAGAAAGAGAGGAGATCTATAGGCTACTTTGAAGCAAGGTAAGATGCCTCATAATGTATTAAAAAAATATGTAGGTGTATGCACTTGTGCAGTGTGTGTGTGTGTGTGTTCAGTCTTTTATCTATTGACATGATTTTTTTTACATTTCAATCCAGGCACAGGTTTTTGCTAAAAAATCAGATTACCACAGTATATTAGTAACATTTGATCAAATTATATACCAATTCCCCCAAACAGAAACCCATACTGGAGACTGACGTACTTCCTCCGTGGTAGTCTCGCTGTAATCACTATTATTCAATTATGTCCTATTAGAGAATGGGTGTTGCCAATGTCTCCGCCCAGGATATTTAGCCCCTCTGCTCTGTCGGGGGAGACCCAGAGGGCCTTGTGAGCCCTGTGATTAGTGATGTGTCTGCAGAGAGGGTGACAGAATCCCTCTTCAAATATTTTGTCTTCATTTTACGGCTACCGAGATGCAATTACGGAGCAACAGTTCATTACCGCGCGCCGCTTCTTCATGTTTTATGCATGCTTTTTATTTAGCGCTTTATTAATGAGCCAGCTAGGCTGGCACCGCCACACTGCAGGCTGGCACTACAGACACTGGTGTGGTGTGGGTTTGTGGTGGGTTGGTGTGTGTGTGTGTGTTTGCACAATAGGTGGTCAATGGTCATCTCCCCCCACCCTGCCCTTCCCCTGCCTGGGTTTCCAGGTGGATCTGGGTTTGGCGGAGGTAGAGGGATTGGGTAGGGTAGTAGGGGTGACTATCTGCACCTCCCTCTGCAGAACAAACTCCATCTGCATCCAGCATTGAGACAGATGAGTCCAATTTGGCTCCTTAACTTTTCTGCAGTGTGATGGATGTGTGGCGGCTGTGCGTGGTGAGTGAGAGAGGGGGGAGTGAGGGGGACTTACGCGGCACCCCGCACCCCTCAGCTCTGGCCCGGCCAGGGAGGGACACCCGGCCATCGGCAGGTTATTGATGACCTCACAGCGCCACGCCACGCTGGCCAAACCCAAGCTAATAGGCTAACTGGGACACAGTTCTGACTGATTTTCCTCTCACACCGGATAACTGCGGGACCATCTGCACAACTGATGATTCTTTGATAAGAGGGATCTCCGCGGGCCTTGATAAATATTTTATCAAGCATAATGGAAATGGTCAAATCAATCTAATTGTGTAATACATTATGAAGATATCAAATTAAACAAAGCACATATGCTATCATTTCATTTTTACGACAGGCAGGCGGCCGGGCACCCGTGGGGTTTCTGGGGGACCTCGGGGCTGGCAGCGCCCACTCTGGATATACGTCTCCCCTGTGCCTCCCATGAGCCGCCTCACACACATTTCATCACGGATCCATTTCTCAAATGTGGACAACTGTGAGGCATAATTACATTAGGGCCTGATGGCATTTAGCCACAATATCGAGAGAGAGAGAGAGAGAGAGAGAGAGAGAGAGAGAGAGAGAGAGAGAGAGAGAGAGAGAGAGAGAGAGAGAGAGAGAGAGAGAGAGAGAGAGAGAGAGAGAGAGAGAGAGAGAGAGAGAGAGAGAGAGGAGAGAGAGAAGAGACGTGAGAGAGAGAGAGAGAGAGAGAGAGAGAAAAAAGAGATGAGAGCGAGAGAGAGAGAGAGGAAAGAGAGAGAGAGAGAGAGAGAGAGAGAGAGAGAGAGAGGAGAGAGATGAGGAGAAGAGAGAGAGAGAGAGAGAGAGAGTGTGCGTGTGTTACAGCAGTATGGAAGTGATGAATACAAATTCAATCAATTACTGTATCATTTTCTCCTTTAATAAGTATGAATAGTATATTTTCACAGAGTTAGTTATTGGAGGTGAGATTAACTGGATATATCAGGTTGCATTTCGAAGTACAGTTCTGTTGGTAGTCGTGGAAGATGTTGTTTGAGACATTTGAGTTTATTATTTGCGAATGGTAATGATAATTTGTTTGTACAGTATGTGTGTATGTGTGTGCAAAAACAGTATTTAGCTGCATTTTCTCTTTATGTCTTAAAGGGGTAAGGTATTGCTGGGTGGCTGTCTGGTGCAATAGAGGGATGGGGATGGATGAGAGGAATGGTGGGAGCACTCAGAGTAAACAAATGAAAAGCTTGTGGTGTGTGACATGGAGGGGGAAGACAGAGGCTCATGATGGGATTAATGATCTTTGTCAACACACACACACACACACACACACACACACACACACACACACACACACACTCCATGTCACTGCAGAGGAGAAAAGAGCCTAATCAATACCTCCACGCACACATACGCACAGCACCTTCTCAAACACAAAACACACAAATACAATACACACTTTCACACAAACAGCTACTTTGCGCTATCAAGCCGTCTTAGTGTTTTTCTCTCCCATTCTCACCCTCTCCCACTCTCTTTCCCACCTCCCTCCCCCCTCCCCCCTCCTCTGTCCATGTCTTCCCCTCCTTTCCTCCCGTCCTCCAGGGGCCCCTCGGGGCCCGGGGTCAGTAGCTGATGCGCTGGCCTTTTAAGCCCGGCCTGATGTATGGCCTGTGGAAACAATGTGAGAGCTTGGTTATTATTCTGTTTGCTTTTGGCTCTGACAGGCGTGAGTTAGCGTCCGACTGGGATCCTATCTCATTAGGCCAAATGCTGGAGTAAAACAATCATAAAAATCATTTGGCAACCAGCATCCACTTAGGAGTGCCTGTCACACAGGTTGAAGATAAACTCTGCAAATTGGAGTCAGGGAGAGTGAGTGAGAGATTGGAGAGAGAGAGAGGCCCATATGCTCCCTGCCATTAGGACTCTTAATGATATGAAGTGGTTGAGTTTATATGGAGGCGCCTCTGCCTCTCCATTGATAATATTGATTGTGGTTAGAGAACCCTCAACCCTACTTTCACAGTGTGTGTGTGTCTGTGTGTGTGTGTGTGTGTGTTTGTACATGTGTACGTGTGTGTACGTGGTGTACGTGTGTGTGTCTGGTGCATGGTGTGCGTTTATTTGGAAACCTTCTGCATATGCATTAGTATGGATTGTGGTTGGTTTTGTGTGTGTGTTGTGTAAAATGTGTGTGTGTGTGTTGTGTGTAAAATGTGTGTGTGTGTGTTGTGTGTAAAATGTGTGTGTGTGTGTGTTTATGGTAGGGGAGGAAGCCTACAACAGTGGCTCTGAGGTGTGATCTATATGCATGTCAACCCTCACTCTCTTTCCCTCTCCCTCTCTCTCTCTCTCTCTCTCTCTCTCTCTCTCTCTCTCTCTCTCTCTCTCTCTCTCTCTCTCTCTCTCTCTCTCTCTCACTCACACACACACACACACACACACACACATACTCTCGCTCCCCTTCTCTCGCTCTTCCCCTCCCACCTCGTCAAACATACATCTTTATCAAGCGCCTGTTGTCAGACAACATTAGATAATTAATAGGCCATTTGTCAGCCCTGTGAGAAACATGTTAAAATCCCCCCGCACTACCGGGATAAATCCAGTTGTCTGCTCAGACGCCTTTGTTGTATCAGGCTGCCATCGGCGGCACACATTTACCATAAAAAGGGCCTCATTATTATCACAACTAATGCTAATTAATTAGGTGTCTGTCTGTGTGTGTGTGTGTGTGTGTGTGTGTGTGTGTGTGTGTGTGTGTGTGTGTGTGTTCACAAAGGGACCGGGCCTAACTTTCAGTTGTTGTACAGTGTTAATTGGTGGACATTAATTGAGTGTTTTCCATTGGGAGCGTGGAGGAGTAGTTGACTAAACAGGCGGCAGGAGAAAAACACAAGACTATGTACTCATTAATTAACACGCTCTAAGTGCACTGCTCTGGTCAGGGTTGCGCTGTGTGTGTACGTGTGTGTGTGTGTATGTATACACTGAGTGTACAAAACATTAAGGACACCTTCCTAATATTAAGTTGCACCCCCCTCTCCCCTTTGCCCTCAGAACAGCCTCAATTCATCGGAGTATCAAAAGCATTCCACAGGGATGTTGGCCCATGTTGACTCCAATGCTTCCCACAGTTGTGTCAAATTGGCTGGATGTCCTTCGGGTGGTGGATCATTCTTGATACGCACTGGAAACTGTTGAGCATGAAAAAACCCTGGTACCTACTACCATACCCCGTTCAGAAGGCACTTAAATCTTTTGTCTTGCCCATTCACCTCTGAATTGCATCACATACACAATCCATTTCTCAATTACCTCAAGGCTTACAAATCCTTATTTAACCTGTTTCCTCCCCTTCATATACACTGATTGAAGTGGATTTAACAATTGACATCAATAAGGGATCATAGCTTTCACCTGGATTCACCTGGTCAGTCTATGTCATGGAAGAGAAGGTGTCCTTAATGTTTTGTGCACTCAGTGTGCATATATGTGTGTGTGTAACTGTGGTGTGTGTGTGGTGTCAATGCCTCAACCCGTACAGCAGGTGTTAGGGGAGACTTTATAACTATGACATTAAAGGGATGTTGCTGGGATGTTTCTCAGAGAAACATCTCACTCAGGGGATGGCGCTGCCCAGTCAGGGGTGGGGCTGAGAGGTCAGAGGTCAGCTGTAATGTCGGTGATGACCCAGATGTCTGTGGGTGGTTCATGCTGGGAGGCCCATACTGCCCAGGAGGCCATTTTACATCCAGCGGAAATGATGGCTTAAAGGATACTGTGAGATATCATGATTTATGTTGTTTTCTACTTACCCAGAGTCACTGACTATGGCTAACTGAACAATCAGCTGGATTGAGACTCAGTTGAATATCAGAGTTTGTTAACAATGTAATGTGTGTGTCTGTCTGTGTGTGTGTGTGTGTGTGTGTGTGTGTGTGTGTGTGTGTGTGTGTGTCTGTCTGTCTGTCTGTCTGTCTGTCTGTCTGTCTGCGTGTGTGTGTGTGTGTGTGTGTGTGTGTGTGTGTTGTGTGTTTGTGTGTGTGTGTGTGTGTGTGTATTTAGCTTACTAATTGTGGACGTGTCTAAAGCTTGAAATTATCATTAGGGGTTTAAATGTAGTGCTACTTTATTTAAATGTCTATAAATGTGTGTTGTTCTAGTGCACATACAGTACATATTATGGTACATACAGTAGAAAGTATATACAGTAATGTGGGTTATTTGGCTTGCCTTCAGTGTACTCGACTCGATGTGTGTCCTTGGTTGAGGGACATCTCGTTCCCCTGCTCTTTCGCTGCTGAGCTGCTGAGAGTTTGGCTGCTGTTGGAGCTCCTGTTCGGGCCCCTGTTGGCCCCTAGAGGCCCCTCATCGCTCAGCCTCCCAGTAAGCTCAGTATGCCCAGTGGAACCCCAGGATTCCCCCAACCGCAGCACTAAGGCCTCATTAAGACAACAAAGCCACAGGTTAATTATGAAGCTTACTGCTGCTCCCCAGGGCACAGGCTCACAGCACTCTCACACGCACTCACAACGCTCTTACAACGCTTTCACAACACTCTCATCTCAAAACCCCAGAAAGGAACATTGATAAATACACTGTAATTACTAGTATTAAGGAAATATAAATAACTATTCTTAACTGTCAAAGTTTCAATTCAAAAACCCCATTTAGCGGACTCCCATTCAGAACCTGTTGAGATGTTGGTTGTTGCACGCTCTCTCTCTCTCTCTCTCTCTCTCTCTCTCTCTCTCTCTCTCTCTCTCTCTCTCTCTCTCTCTCTCTCTCTCTCTCTCTCTCTCTCTCTCTCTTCTCTCTCTCTCTCTCATTAAATTCAATTCAATTCAATTTAAGGCTTTATTGGCATGGCAAACGTATGTTAACATTGCCAAAGCAAGTGAAGTAGATAGTAAACAAATGTGGAAATAAACAATAAATATTAACAGTAAACATTACACTCAGAAGTTCCAAAAGAATAAAGACCATTTCAAATGTCATATTATGATATATACAGGGTTGTAACAATGTGCAAATAGTTAAAGTACAAATGGGAAAATAAATAAACATAAATATGGGTTGGTATTTACAATGGTGTTTGTTCTTCACTAGTTGCCCTTTTCTTGTGGCAAACAGATCACAAATCTTGCTGCTGTGATGGCACACTGTGGTATTTCACCCAGTAGATAAGGGAGTTATCAAATTGCGTTTGTTTCGAATTATTTGTGGATCTCTGTAATCTGAGGGAAATAATGTATGTTTCTCTAATATGTCATACATTTGGCAGGAGGTTAGGAAGTGCAGCTCAGTTTCCACCTCATTTTGTGGGCAGTGTGCACATAGCCTGTCTTCTCTTGAGAGCCAGGTCTGCCTACGGCGGCCTTTCTCAATAGCAAGGCTACGCTCCACTGAGTCTGTACATAGTCAAAGCTTTCCTTAAGTTTGGGTCAGTCACAGTGGTCAGGTGTTCTGCCACTGTGTACTCCTGTTTAGGGTCAAATAGCATTCTAGTTTGCTCAGTTTTTTTGTTAATTCTTTCCAATGTGTCAAGTAAATCTCTTTTTGTTTTCTCATGATTCTGTGGGGTCTGTTTGTGTTTGTGAACAGAGCCCCAGGACCAGCTTACTTAGGGGACTCTTCTCCAAGTTCATCTCTCTGTAGGTGATGGCTTTGTTATGGAAGGTTTGGGAATCGCTTCCTTTTAAGTGGTTATAGAATTTAACAGCTCTTTTCTGGATTTTGATAATTTGCGGGTATCGGCCTCATTCTGCTCTGCATGCATTATTTGGTGTTTTTATTGTACACAGAGGATATTGCATGCAGAGTCTCAATTTGGTGTTTGTCCCATTTTGTGAATTCTTGGTTGGTGAACGGACCCCTGACCTCACAACCATAAAGGGCAATGGGTTCTATAATTGATTCAAGTATTTTTAGCCAGATCCTAATTGGTATGTCGAATTTTATGTTCCTTTTGATGGCATAGAAGGCCCTTCTTGCCTTGTCTCTCAGATCGTTCAAAGCTTTGTGGAAGTTACCTGTGGCGCTGATGTTTAGGACGAGGATGTATAGTTTTTTTGTGTGCTCTAGGGCCACGGTGTCTAGATGGAATTTGTATTTGTGGTCATGGCAACTGGACCTTTTTGGAACACCATTATTTTTGTCTTACTGAGATTTACTGTCAGGACCCAGGTCTGACAGAATCTGTGCAGAAGATCTAGGTGCTGCTGTAGGCCCTCCTTGGTTGGTGACAGAAGCAACAAGATGATCATCAGCAAACAGTAGACATTTGACTTCAGATTCTATTAGAATGGTGAGGCCGGCTGCTTCAGACTGTTCTAGTGCCCTCGCCAATTTGTTGATATATAAGAGGGTGGGGCTTAAACTGCATCTCTCTCTCTCTCTCTCCTCTCTCTCTCTCTCTCTCTCTCTCTCTCTCTCTCTCTCTCTCTCTCTCTCTCTCTCTCTCTCTCTCTCTCTCTCTCTCTCTCTCTCTCTCTCTCTCTCTCTCTCTCCCTCTCCTGATTTGGTTCCCTCTGTATAATATAATATGTATTGGTCAGCTTTGGTATGATGATGCTATATGATGCTTTAGTGTGTCTGTGTATTTAACCAGGATGATTTATCTCTTAGTCTTTCAATGCCTCATCCCTTACAGCAGTGTCCTGACTGGGCAGGGACATCCCCTGAGTGAGATGTTTCTCTGAGAAACATCCCTGCAACATCCCTTTAATGTCATAGTTATAAAGTATGCCTAGTCAGGGGTGGGGCTGAGAGGTAAGAGGTCAGCTGTAATGTCGGTGATGACCCAGATGTCTGTTGGTGGTTCATGCTGGGAGGCCCATACTGCCAGGAGGCCATTTTGCATCCATCGGAAATGATGGCTTAAAGGGATACTGTGAGATTTCATGATTTATGTTGTTTTTCTGCTTACCCAGAGTTTATATATATATTTATAATATCAGAGTTTGTTAAGACAGTATATGTTGTCTATTATAAAATATGTAGTGGAGGGATGAATATGTATCGCTTATATGTCTATCGCTCTGCTTCTTTTTTTGTACTTTTACCCCTTTTTCGTGATATCCAATTGGTAGTTACAGTCTTGTCCCATCGCTGCAACTCCCGTACGGACTCAGGAGAGACGAAGGTCGAGAGCCATGCATCCTCCGAAACACGACCCTGACAAGCCGCACTGCTTCTTGACACACTGCTCGCTTAACCCAGAAGCCAGCCGCACCATGTGTCGGAGGAAACACCATACAACTGGCGACTGAAGTCAGCTTGCAGGTGTCCGGCCCGCCACAAGGAGTCGCTAGAGCACGATGGGACAAGGAAATCCTGGCCGGCCAAACCCTCCCCTAACCCGGACGACGCTGGGCCAATTGTGCGCCCTCTCATTGGTGTCCCGGTCACGGCCGGCTGTGAAACAGCATGGAATCGAACCCGGGTCTGTAGTGACTCCTCAAGCACTGCAATGCAGTGCCTTAGACCACTGCGCCACTCGGGAGGCCCCCTTTGAATATATATATATATATATTTTTTTTAAACTGTACATCCAAAGAAAAAAAAAATATTCAGAGACAGAGAGAGGGCGAAAGAGGGAGAGAGAGAGGAAGAGAGAGAGTGATAGAGGGATAAAGTAGTTCATGTATGAGTGTGTTTGTGTCTGTGTGTGACTTTGTCCACAGGTAGCTTATTTCTCTGTAAACATATGTTTCTATTTGTCCCGCTGGTGCGTCCCCTGGCGTCTCTAGACAGTGGCTGGGTCAGGCCTCCATTATGGCTTTTGTCACTGTGATTAATAGCTCCTTCTATCATCTTTAATTCACTCCCTAATGACGGCGGGGCTCGGGCTGGCGCTGCTCCGGGTAATGGCGTGATGTATGAGTCCGCCCAACACCTCGTGGCATAGGTGAAAATCATTCTACCCCCATGCAGATACCATCCCGGGAACAAATGTTTTCCCTCCTAATACAAATGAATGAATTTGGTATCAAGAGTGAGCGGAAGAACACTGGATGCGTACTGTGTGCATGTGTGCATGCGTGCTTGTGTGTGTAGAACTATGGCATATTACTCTCATTTTGAGAGTAAGATCATTCTTTTCATTGGTGCTAAATTGCCTTGTTTATTATGGATCTGTCTCAAATACAGACATTTACTTTTAGCGTTCATGTCACTTCCTCTTTTAGCATAATATATGAGAGTACAGACCATGAAGGGACAACGTTGGCTGTTGAGAGTTGGGTTTTGTGTAGTATAATCATCATTTGTCATCTATGCTAATGATGTTGATGAACGTTGTGTACGGGATGTTGCCTCTAGCTGGAGTTCCCCTTTTTACCCATAATTCCTTTGGTGTGCCTCTTTTTGAAGGAGGGCGTCAGCTCGCAGTGATGAGGTAATCGGCAAGATTGAACAAATAAACAAAAGTATATGCCCCTCAGTCAGTACACCCCCCCACCCCCACCGCCATCCCCACCCACATACGCATGCATGCACACACACGCGAGCACACACACACACACAGGCAGACAGACATATAAACATGTGCTCACGCATGCGCTTGCACGCACACACACTATGACCACTGATCTGTGGTTATTGTCCTTCAAATGTTACACTACAGGATCTGACAGAACTGCAATCTCACAATTATCTCTCATCTGAAGATGAAACCACAGTTTTTAAAACATTCAACACAGCATATTTTGCTTTTTGGAAATGTTTACCTTTCTGAAATATATATGTTTATGGATAAAAATTATTCCCCCGCTTGAATCGACCAGACTTGGGGAATTTCTGGTCTAAATCAAATAAAAACTATGAGACTAGTCAGAGGGAAATGTCAGAGGAGAAACACCATAGGAGGGATACAGTTACTTTTAAAAGCCCTCGGTCTCAACCATATGTCAAACTTCATGTCCAGGGTTATAACCACGTTACACAGTCCTGCACAGAAAATCATTACACGCACTCCTAGAGCCACATTTGGTTTCAGTGCCTGCCCAGCATGACAGACATTTAAAATATTTTCTGTTTAAAGATGCTGGCCCACACAGTATGTGTCAAACACAATGGCAATACAGAACGTGGTGACGGACAATTGCACTGGAGAGAAAATACGATAAACTATTTTTCAAACATTACTTGTGCATTCACATGCATATTCATGCAGTCTTAACGCAGAAATATAAGAAATACCACAAGAAATGACTGGAAGTTGAGTCCGTCTTTTCACACAAGCAAAATACGTTTTAATCACTCAGCTGTTTAAAATATGCCATTACACACTGAATCATGACACCATATAAGATATGGTATTGAAGATGACCAAACATAGGTTTGAGGATAAATCCACAAATAAAAATAGAGATATACAAGAAATAAAACAATCTGGAATTTTCTCTCTTCTTCTCTCTTTTCTCTCTACCATCTCTTTTTGTCCTTGCTCAACATTGCAATATTTCTCTGTGAACAACTGTACAGTATGCATTAGTTAGGCATTAAGAAACAGGATGCATAGATGAAAAAATTATAAAAGATTCACACTTTAGAAATGGTTTCCATGGTGATATATGGTATCCATTTAAGTGATAATGCCAGAGCCAGAGAAGCCGGTGTTTGTAGGACATATAGGCCGGCAAACAGTGCCAATATGTCCTCCAAACACCGGCTTCGAGGGCATTATTACTTTTATACAATGGGTTACCAACATATTCAAATAATTATTTACATACAGTGCATTCGGAAAGTATTCAGACCCATTGACTGTTTCCACATTTTGTTACGTTACAGCCGTATTATAAAATTGATTAAATAAAAATGTTTCCTCATCAATCAACACACAATACCCCATACTGATAAAACTGGTTTTTAGAAGATTTTCAGATGTATTAACAATTAAAAACAGAAATACCTTATTTACATAAGTATTCAGACCCTTTACTATGATACTCGAAATTGAGCTCAGGTGCATCCTGTTTCCATTGATCATCCTTAAGATGTTTCTACAACTTGATTGGAGTCCACCTGTGGTAAATTCAATTGATTGAAAGGCATACACCTGTCTATATAAGGTCCCACAGTTGACAGTGCATGTCAGAGCAAAAACCAAGCCATGAGGTTGAAGGAATTGTCCGTAGCGCTCCGAGACAGGATTGTGTCGAGGCACAGATCTGGGGAAGGGTACCAAAAAATTTCTGCAGCATTGAAGGTCCCAAAGAACACAGTGGCCTCCATCATTCTTAAATGAATAAGTTTGGAACCACCAAGACTCTCCCTAGAGCTGGCTGCCCGGCCAAACTGAGCAATCGGGGGAGAAGGGCCTTGTTTAGGGAGGTGAACAAGAACCCGATGGTCATGGTGGTGGCAGCATCATGCTGTGGGGATGTTTTTCAGCGGCAGGGACTAGGAGACTAGTCAGGATCGAGGGAAAGATGAACGGAGCAAAGTACAGAGAGATCCTTAATGAAAACCTGCTCCAGAGCGCTCAGGACCTCAGACTGGGGCAAAGGTTCACCTTCCAACAGGACAACGACCCTAAGCAAACAGCCAAGACAATGCAGGAGTGGCTTCGGGTCAAGTCTCTGAATGTCCTTGAGTGACCCAGCCAGAGCCCGGACTTGAACCCGATCGAACATCTCTGGGGAGACCTGAAAATAGCTGTGCAGCGACACTCCCCATCAAACCTGATAGAGCTTGAGAGGATCTCCAAAGAAGAATAAGAGAAACTCCCCAAATACAGGTGTGCCAAGCTTGTAGCATCATACCCAAGAAGACTCAAGGCTGTAATTGCTGCCAAAGTTGCTTCAACAAAGTACTGAGTAAAAGGTTTGATAAATGTATTCATACTAGTTCATCCTTCCACAAGATATAGTCCCGACACAAATCTAGGTTTGCTCCCCAAGCCGGCTGGTCATTCGTTCTTTTGGTTTGGTTGTCAGAGACGCAACCCAGTCGTTAAGTCTTTTTTTTCTGTATCTGTGGACGCGACCCAGTCGTTCATTCTAAATGTTCTATTG
Source organism: Coregonus lavaretus (assembly GCF_964263955.1). Lineage (NCBI taxonomy): Eukaryota > Metazoa > Chordata > Actinopteri > Salmoniformes > Salmonidae > Coregonus > Coregonus lavaretus. The sequence goes on along the minus strand of NW_028162354.1, from coordinate 3,135 downwards.
CCATACTGGCTGGTAACATTCTTATCCCTTGCTTGCTAGCTAGCCAACTATGGCTAACTTACAGTCGCGTCAAACAGTGCACCCAGAATAACTACAAGTAGCTGCATTTGCATTTGTTTAAGCTGTTTTCTAGTGACATTTATGTGGATACATCCATAACAATGAGCTAATGATGCGCGATTTCGCCTGGCATAGAAAAGGTGCTCTCTCATCAGGACACTGTTTTTCAGAGGAGCTAGCCAACAACACAGCTAACACAATCACTTGAAACTAAAGCTGGAAAGACTGCAAACCAGCTGCACTTCGTTTCGTTTTAGCTATTTTCTATTGACATTTGGATGGACCAACCTGTCTTTCCATTCCCTGACCCTGCACCAATACAGTCCACTCAATCTGTAAGAGGTTAGAGATGAGCAAAGAGGACTTGGGATCAGACATGTTCTCTCTGCCCCTCAGCTCCTCAGGTAAGTGCACAGAGGAAAGTCCAGAATCAGAACATCTCCTCTACGACGGGACCACTCGACTCTGTAGAGCTTTGTGGTGTTAGGAGCACAGACCAGACTGCATGCAGACTTTGTCCCACTGAAAACGTCCCATTTACAGGATCCAGGTCAGTGCAAACAAAAATATTGTGGTGTGTTAGCATCTGTTAGCATCTGGCGCAACCTCACTGTTAGCACTGGTAAGTCCCTGTGTGCTGGGTTGACAGAGAGGGAATGATCAGGGAGTAATTCCTTGTTAGGCTGTCAGTCATCATGTCCATCCTCTGACTCTTTTTCCCTTGGGCCATGTCGCCTAGTGGAATTTCCAGAGTGCATCTTGTCGGTTCGATATACAGGGGAGAGTGACTGTTTCATCTGGCTTGATGACTCGATATTCAGGCTCAACCATTAGAAAAATTGTCTGGTAGCTGTAACATCGATCTCCTTTTGAAATGACACAGGTGAAATATCCTTCATCATCTGTTAAGATGTTAGAGAAGTAAAGTGAAAACCCATTGTCCAAGACCTGCATTCTGGCCTTTAGATCATCAGGCAGAATCTCTAAAGATGAGTCAGTGTCCAAAACTGTGGCTACTCCATTTGGTGATTGATGTCTGTACACTTGAAGTACACTGTTGTAATCCTTTTTACTCTTGATTTCTGTCCTACCTCCAGAGGGGACTTCGATGATCTTCATCTGATTTGTCTTAGTACAAACCGTCAGTCGAAACCTAACCTTGTCTGTGAGCTGCCCACCATTCCAGCATTCAGCCTTGTTGTCACCACTGTCGGATTCTCCTAGGGGGTATAGAACATATGAGGATGTTAAGTCAAACCCAATTCTTATTGTGTTCATCAGTAAAATGTCCCCCTCTCTTGTTGACTTGTAGAAAATGGGTCACTTGAAACAGAATGTCTTAAAATGAGCAGCAGTATTCTGTCTCAGTATTGAGGGGAGCAGTGACCAGTGGGAGGACCAGCAAAACGATGACTTGGCAGATGGCATCCATTCTCCTTGTCTTTCCGTCTGTCTCTCTGTGTGAGATTGAGTCTCTGACAGCCCTAATCTACAGCGCATCATCTGTACGTCGTCTGATACCTTTCTCTGCTCTTTTCTTCTTGGGGTGGTGAGTTTTCAGAGGTTGTTAGGTGGTGTGAATGATAACACCACTTTTCTCATAAACATTAGTGTGTGTGATTAGTGTGGGGGGGGGGGGGGGGGGGGGGTAAAGGCAGGTTGAGAGGTGTGTTTATATGGTGTCTGCACGTGTGTGTGCATCTGTGTGTATTTATGTATGCATGCGTCTGTCTGTCTTTACATCTGTGAGTGTGTGTGTCTCTTTATGTGTGTGCGTCCGTGTGTGCATCTGTGTGTGTGTGGATCAAAGGTTCCAGGCTGACAGCGCAGCAGTGCGGTGTCACACAGCCGTTCAGGAATGTACCGAGGCACAGGGATGTGCAGCTAGAGCCTCATTAGCAACCCCACCTCCCCACCGCCCCTCCCAGCCTGTCAGGGCACGTTAGCCACAGCCTGCCACAGTCACACAGGGGGAGAGGCTGCTTCCTGTGGAGGGTTTCCTGTCTGTCTGTCCTCCCTGGGCCCGCAGCAGGAGGCCCAGCAGGCCTAGCTAAGGCCCGCTCTCAAATTACACTTTTGTTCCCTACTACGAAGGGGCAAATCTTAACTTACACGTAATTTTCACTTAGTCATGGATTGATGTCAATGGCAGACTAAGTGCAAATGTGGAAGTTAGGGATTTATAATTTGCCCCATAGTGCACTATTTCTGACCAGTGCTCTATAAAGCCCCATAGTGATCTGTTCGATAAAATAGTCAAAAGTAATGCGTTATGTGGTGAATAGTATGTCGGGTGTAGCTAAGGCCTAGTCTCAAATTACACCTTCATTCCCTACTACAGAGTGCACTACTTTTGACCTAAAGTAATAGGCCTAAAGTAATAGACCCCTTTCAAGTACACGACACACCGACGTCACTCAGAGATGCGCGCGACTCTTGGCTGCAGTAAGAAGCCATCGGCACCTGCGCCCATTCTACATAGCCTAGAATTACGTTTTTATTACTTCTAAACAAAATCACTTTTTGGGGGTTCTCATACGCTTACAATGATGTTTTGATTCTTGCTTGAACAGTCGCTAAGATTATATCTGGTTGTGATATTTGCTAAATACCTATTTTGGATGCAGCAGTTGTTGCTATGCGCTTATTGACATAGGCTGTAGCAAAAGCTAGCCAAAGAGCTATTTTACTGGTTGATGTTGAAGTGCTTTTTAAGTATAATGCAGTTGTTTTGCGATGATGACACAAACATTATATTAAGCAGGACATTCATACAAGCCTTAATATCTAATTATAATCCAAAAGTATTGTGAAATGCACTCATAGGCAACATGTAAATAGAGGCTTTTTTTCTGGCATTCTATAAGAACTCCCGTGTTCTGCCACCAACTTGCCCCCGTGCGGCAATGTTTGCGAACACAGAAAGGAGTCTATGGGGTCAAAAGTAGTGCACTATGAATAAGTCCTATGGAGCTCTTTGGCAGAGACACTAGTCGACTAGCAGACATTCAGTGGGCACATGTCAAATAACACCCTATTTTCTATAGTGCACCACTTTTGATCAGAGCCCCATAG
>NW_028162355.1:0-2000 GCF_964263955.1 Coregonus lavaretus | reverse complement strand
GTACTTTAACTATTTGCACATTGTTACAACACTGTATATAGACATAATATGACATTTGAAATGCCTTTATTCTTTTGGAACTTCTGAGTGTAATGTTTACTGTTAATAATTATTGTTTATTTCACTTTTGTTTACTATCTACTTCACTTGCTTTGGCAATGTTAACATATGTTTCAAATGCAAATAAAGCCCTTAAATTGAAATTGAAATTAGAGAGAGAGAGAGAGAGAGGAGAGAGTGAGGAGTAGAGAGAGAGAGGAGCACAGAGAGGAGTGGGTTGGGAGGGCAGAGGGGAGAGAGAGAGAGAGAGAGAGAGAGAGAGAGAGAGAGAGAGAGAGAGAAGAGAGAGAGAGAGAGAGAGAGAGAGAGAGAGAGAGAGAGAGAGAGAGAGAGAGAGAGCACAGTCTGCTGGAATGGGCATTTGAGTGAGACAGAGCTGGTACACATGCACACAAACACACACACTTCTTCCTGTTCCTCTGTTAGTAGTGAAACACACTTCCCCCTGTTCCTCTGTTAGTAGTGGAACACACTTCCCCCTGTTCCTCTGTTAGTAGTGGAACACACTTCCCCCTGTTCCTCTGTTAGTAGTGGAACACACTTCCCCCTGTTCCTCTGTTAGTAGTGGAACACACTTCCCCCTGTTCCTCTGTTAGTAGTGAAACACTTCCACCTGTTCCTCTGTTAGTAGTGAAACACACTTCCCCCTGTTCCTCTGTTAGTAGTGGAACACTTCCCCCTGTTCCTCTGTTAGTAGTGGAACACACTTCCCCCTGTTCCTCTGTTAGTAGTGGAACACTTCCCCTGTTCCTCTGTTAGTAGTGGAACACACTTCCCCCTGTTCCTCTGTTAGTAGTGGAACACACTTCCCCAAAAAACGTGCTGCCTGCCTGGTTTGCTTAATATACGGAATTTGAAATAAATTATATACTTTTTTTTCTTGATCATTAAGTATATTTAATACCAAATGTTTTACTGGGTGACTTTCACTTTTACTTGAGTCATTTTCTATGAAGGTATCTTTTATTTTACTCAAGTATGACAGTTGGTTACTTTTTCTACACTGCTTCCATCCAGCTATCTACTATCATTATCATATGTGTGAAAAACTTGGTTGGAAATCACACAAGACTGATCTCAGTTAATTCATACTGTATGTTGTAGTCTGTCTAAGAGAGAAATCACACAAGACTGATCTCAGTTAATTCATACTGTATGTTGTAGTCTGTCTAAGAGAGAAATCAACAAGACTGATCTCAGTTAATTCATACTGTATGTTGTAGTCTGTCTAAGAGAGAAATCACACAAGACTGATCTCAGTTAATTCATACTGTATGTTGTAGTCTGTCTAAGAGAGAAATCAAACAAGACTGATCTCAGTTAATTCATACTGTATGTTGTAGTCTGTCTAAGAGTGAAATCACACAAGACTGATCTCAGTTAATTCATACTGTATGTTGTAGTCTGTCTAAGAGAGAAATCACACAAGACTGATCTCAGTTAATTCATACTGTATGTTGTAGTCTTTCCAAGAGAGTGAGTTTATTAAAAGCATTCAGTGATTACATGGCAGTTTAGAGAGCAACAGGTCTTTATCTGTAAAGGGTAAATAACATAACATCAACATAATCTGCACTCACATCACAAATATGAAATAAACACTTCTCAACAATACCTTTGAGATCATTGATATATATTACCATATTTATTTACTTTAATTTGATTAATTGATTGATTTGCACACAGCATATTCACAATTTAATGTATATCAGACCTGAACTAAGTACTATACTTTCTCTGTAACCCACAGATCATAAGAGAATAACACATATATCTCTATATAGTACAAACATCATAACAATAATCTACATAATAATCAATACCATAATATTTATAATGAATAACATCATTATCTCTATACTACTAACAACATAACAATAATCTACATCAGTCAATATCATAAAATGTATAATCAATAACATCATGAGAGGTAAACAACA